>NW_021639871.1:116254-121326 GCF_002087225.1 Trypanosoma theileri
CTCAAGGTTCTTCTCCACCTCAGCCTTGGCGTCCTCAGTAGCACGCAGGTTCTCCGCAAGCTCGTCGCGCTCACCAGTCATAGTCTCAAGGTTCTTCTCCACCTCAGCCTTGGCGTCCTCGGTCGAACGAAGGTTATGTACTATCTCGTCACGTTCACTGATTAAAAAGTCTAGGTTGTGCTCTACTTCTGTTTTTGCCTCTTCTGCAATATGAAGGTTCTCAGCTAGTTTGTCTACTTCGTTGTGGAGATTTTTTATTGTTATAACGTTTTCATTTAGTTCCGTTTTAGCATAAAGGAGTTGCTGTGATATTTCGTTATTTTGAAGTATCAAAGCATCTAACTTATGTTGTAGCTCGTTTTCTGCCTTTTGTACACTCTGTAATTCCTCTTCAAGGCTCTTTTTTGTCAAAATTTCATGGTTAAGTTTTTCTTCAATGTTTAGGTACTTATTATTCATTTCACCAAGCTCAGCTTCCATGCTGTCATACAGGTGTTGTAATTCAGTTTTCTTATCTTTCAAAGATAACAAATCATTACTCATTGATTCACGTTCTGCTGCGGCATCCTTGAGCCTCACTTCACCCGCCTGCACCTCCTCTTTGGTTTCCTTCAATATTTTCTCTAGTTCATTGTTTGCCGATTCAAGCTTTTTATGCAGTGTCTCTGAAGTACCAAGCTTGGCTTCCAGCTCCTTGCACCGCTGACTTTCCGCTGCAAGTCTTTCTGTAATCGAATCATTTTCTTTTTGGAGAGACTCTAGATTTATCAGTGTATTCCTTTGATCCAGACTTAATTTCTGTAAGGCTTCAGCAGTGGATTCTTTCTCCTTTCTTAATTCCTCCATAGCCAAATCCCACTTACGCTGACGCCGAGCCACCTCCTCCGCACTATCCCTCAATTGCTCCTCAACAGCTTTCTGTCGCTCCTTCTCACGGTGCTTTAGCTGTTGTTCCGAACCGGAAACCCAAAACAAAGCATTGTAATTCAACAATCCCATGAAATATTCGACAGACGCCTCGTATCGCGTATTCATTTCTTCAATTTGCATTCGATACAAATCACACGAGACACGCAGATGTCGAACAGAAGCGCGTTCTATCTCCAAAGCACTCCGCCACTCTTCCTGGTGGTTCTCTAATGAAACTTCCCGTTCACGAAGTTTTTGCAACATCATCTTCTCCTTTTCATCACGCTCACGCAATAACCTAGCATTATTCTCGGACAAAATGGCTGCTTGCCTTCGCGACTCATCCACCTGCCGCTCGAGTTCACTAGCCTTTCCCAGCAACTCCTGGCGCTCTACTTCCGTCGCACGGAGCATCATCTCACGGATCTCGTTCTTCTCGCGCTCCTTCTCCAGAGCCTGGAGATCCGCAGCACGCTTCTGGGCCTCTGCCTCCAGGAGCACAAGCTTCTCCTCCAGCTCCGCCACATACGCAGGGTCCTTACCCTGAATATCCCGTCGCATCTGTTCCATCTGCTCCTCCAACTCGCGGATGCGCCGTGCACGCGGGTCCTCGTTCACCTTCGTCACATTGACAATGTCACGCGCTCGGGAAGCATAGCGCAATGTGCTCAGTGTCTCTTCATAGTTCATCACGCTCGGGCTGATCGTCGCAATCATGAATGTTTTCGAATTGCCACCAAGCGAATCCTTCAGAATAAACGTCAGCTTAGACTCACGGTACGGTGGCATCGACCACTGGCTGTCCGCGTTTTTTGCCATATCGGCTAGCATGTCAATCACACGCCCAAGCGTCGTCAGCGAGAGGTTGATGTACCGCGCCTCGCTAAACTGCTGTCCAACAACCTCAGACTGCGCGACGCGCTCTGACCCGGCGAGGTCTACAAGATTCATCCGACTGTTCTTGCCAGCTGTAGTGATCGTCTGCCCCGTTGCGGTCACCATCGACCGCTCTTCGCGCAGCATTAGCATGAAAATCGCGTGGCTGCGACTGCTGCGGTCATTCATCTTAGTAGCCGCTGTGTGGCGCACGCGGTTTCCCGCCTCAATCAGCTCAACAACGTCCCCCAGGCACGACACCTCGCAGAACCGTTGACCCTCAATGAACACACCCCTCGTCGGGTGCTCACGCACCTCCACAAACACCTCCTCCTTTGAGCCCTTCTTGCGCTTCGCAAGCAGGTCCGACACCCGCTCATTGTACACCTCGATGTATCCAACCTCCACCGTCCACTTTGAGTGGCCCTCCGCCTCGATTTGCTCACGCGTCTGAAAAAGCTCCAGACACAGTCGTGGCGTTACGCCAGCGTCCACACCACCAAGTGATGTCGTGTCACCACCCATCATCGTGTATGTCTTCCCACTGCCAGTCTGCCCGTATGCAAATAGGCATGAGTTGAATCCATTGAAAGCGTGGCGCACAAGCGGTCGTCCTATCGCCTCGTACACATCCAGCTGCCCGACAGGACGACCACCAGACTCGTCAGGGGTTTCAAGGGACCAGAAAACATTATCAAACTGAAACGACTTTTTCCCTGATGTGGGGTTCTTTTCCTTGGAATTTTGATTTTTTATAGTTACCACTTTGTTTTTCACGTTCATTGTTACGATACTGGTCAACGACGCGTTGTTCTCCCTCTCAGAGAAAGGCCTCACTCGCACAGCAACCTTTACACTCTCTGACTCTCCCGTCACTCTATCATCATCTCCGATTGTACTTGGAGCTGGTGGTACCTCCTTTGGGCGAGGAGACCTGGACTTTGCTTTGGGACTCATCAATTCCTCTTTGGTTATCTTTTTTCTTTATCGCCGTGTTTAACGGTCTGTACAGATTGGTTTCTTTTTTTTTTTTTTGTTGGTGTTTTCAGGCTTTTCAGCTGCCGTTTTATACTTACAGTTTCTGCAATACAAGTAAGAATTGTTATTGTTGGTTTTCGTTTAAGTTATACGTACAATTTCCTGTGCTTAAACGCTTCTCGTACGTAATATATAAATGTATATATACCTTGAAATCTAACTCTTTTTTTTTTTGTGTGTTTCTTTTTATGTGAATCTAATTGAAAGTGATCTTGACCGTGACTGCTCTAGCACCTTAACTTCTACTTTTTTCTTTAATTAATAAAAATAATAAAATGTTGTACAAGAAGCACCGACCTATTGTTTTCTTTTTGTGTCTCTTTTGTCAGTGAGTGAAAGAAGGAATATGTGGTGTTCTAAACTATATAATCTACTGTTGGTGCCAGAGTCGTTGTGTGAGTTTTTTTTTTTTTTTTTTTTGTAACGTTTTCTTTTTTTCGTGTTAAATAAGCAAAATAGCGTACACGGTGTTTTTTTCTCTTTTTTCTTTTTAACAAACTTCGTCAAGACGATTTTTTTCTTTTTGTCTACAAGATCAATTAAGCAATGTCTTACTTCAGCAACGAAGAATAACAATCGGTTATTTGCAACTGCTGGTAACTCTCCCTTTAATTTAAGGTTATGCCTGGTGTGTTGATCAATCTAAGTTAAGGTCTTCTTTCCCAATACCCCTCACCCACACTCCTGCAATTTAACTCTATTTGCAGAAATGCCAAGATGTGTATAAACTATGAAAAAAAAAAAAACGATCAAAATCAAAGAATGAAAAGAATGAGAAAAAAAAAATGAGCGGACATCAAAAGAGTTTACATTAAAAAAAAAATAAATAATTATATTACAGCATTATCATTCTCTTTGTTTTCCTAGAGAAGCATGAACCTCAACACTGTTCCCTCACCCACGCCTACAAGTTGCACCCAGCGCAATATCACACATAATAAAAAGGATATGTGTACGTGTGAATATACGCACTTCCCACCAAACGAACATATTCTACTTCACTTAACAACGATCAACCAAAACGGCAAACAAAATAAATATGAGTCACTCTTACAGCAACAAAACCAAAAAGTAAGCAGAAAAAAAAATTCGTATTTTCAAGATGCATAGGCGAAAAAACAGTACCGTAACAAAAAAAATGAAAAAAAAAAATGAAAAACGAAGAAGTAGCATTTAAAGTAAGAACAAAAACAAAAAAAAAAAACTGCACGTCACTCAGATCATTTACAAAGCACTACAGTTCGGCCTCTCTTCATTATCACCTAAAAAAAAAAACATCTTAAATTTCTATACTAGAAAAAAAAGTGTATTACGTCACACTAACTTAGTATTACATTCTACTCACATTTTAATTACCCCCAGAAAAACAAAAACAAAAAAACACACCCCATCAATACCAGTATTTCGTACGTGTAAAATACGATGCATACAAGTCCCCCCTCTGATCACCGTCTCGAACATTTCAAAAAAGAAAGAATTCAGATGGATTCGGCGTACATTGAACCGTTACACTTTAAAGCAAGTTCCACACCAAAAAAGAAACAAAATATATATATACAGATATATATATACTCCCACAAATAAAGGAAGGACACCTTTCATCAGTAATGCTCTCTAATAAATAAAAAGAGACGTAAAACAACACAAATAAGCAAAACATGCAATCAAGACACAAAACCAACAAACCACCAATCTCCACCACAAAAGAAAACAACCTCACAAAGAAAACAATTAAAACAAGCACAAAAAAAAATAACACTAACAATTGGAAAGAAAACAATACACAACAGCAATCAATACAAAAACCACAATAACGAAAAAACAAAACGAACTCACTTCTTCAAACCTACGACAGATCGCGTCAAAGGATACTCTGAAACAAAGGACTGGCCATCGTTTAACTTACCATTAGACCTCCACAAATTAAGGCGAACGTTTGCTGACTCACATTGAACCAAAGATTTCTTCAGCTCTGAGGCAAGAGACTCATTTTCCCTCTTCAACTGCAGAACCTCCGACTTTGCCTGCTCCATTGTCTGCAGCTGCTCAGAGAGCTCCTCCGACGTCGATGTCAGTCGTTGCTGCAGACCATCACGCTCAGCAGTCATCGACTCCAGGCTGCGCTCCACTTCCGCCTTCGCCTGCTCCATTGTCTGCAGCTGCTCAGAGAGCTCCTCCGACGTCGATGTCAGTCGTTGCTGCAGACCATCACGCTCAGCAGTCATCGACTCCAGGCTGCGCTCCACTTC
>NW_021639871.1:125500-125655 GCF_002087225.1 Trypanosoma theileri
ACTTCCGCCTTCGCCTGCTCCATTGTCTGCAGCTGCTCAGAGAGCTCCTCCGACGTCGATGTCAGTCGTTGCTGCAGACCATCACGCTCAGCAGTCATCGACTCCAGGCTGCGCTCCACTTCCGCCTTCGCCTGCTCCATTGTCTGCAGCTGCTC
>NW_021639871.1:125836-127568 GCF_002087225.1 Trypanosoma theileri
GCCTTCGCCTGCTCCATTGTCTGCAGCTGCTCAGAGAGCTCCTCCGACGTCGATGTCAGTCGTTGCTGCAGACCATCACGCTCAGCTGTCATCGACTCCAGGCTGCGCTCCACTTCTGCCTTCGCCTGCTCNCAGTCTGCCCGTATGCAAATAGGCATGAGTTGAATCCATTGAAAGCGTGGCGCACAAGCGGTCGTCCTATCGCCTCGTACACCTCCAGCTGCCCGGCAGGACGGCCACCAGACTCGTCAGGGGTTTCAAGGGACCAAAAAACATTATCAAACTGAAACGACTTTTGGTCTGTAACGCCGTTCACTTGATACTGATCTATCCTTAATGTCACTGTTGCATGCTTCGTGTTTACAGACATACATGACTGTGATCCCTGTGACACCTCTCTTGTACTGTATGGTCGAACTCGTACTGCTACTTTGAGGGATTCTTCTTCTTGTGTATCTTGTTTACTGTTCTTTTGCGCTTTGCTTTTGCGTTCTAATTGTGCCATTATTTGCATTAACGCAGTGTTTATTGTTTATTTATGTGATTCTCTGTAGATATCTCTATATTCTGCAGAACAGCTTACTGAACCTGCAAATGTCTGAATTTTCACTAATTTTTCCTCTGTTGGTGTCTCTGTTTTCTTAAAAACTGACGCTATTTTTCTTTTGCAATCAATTTAATAAAAAAATGGGTATCACACTCAAAGCGAACAGATGCAGAAAATCACATGGAGAAAACAGAGAGAGTATACAACGCGATTTAACAAGAACAATATATATATACAACTGTGATAGCAAATGCACAGTAGAAACTGTATATAAAACCCTTAACGAAAACAACATGTAATAATGGAATAGTCACGCAGAAACCGAATTCCATTAACTTTACTGTTCTTTGCCGTGCTGATAAAAAAATTAACAGGAGTCGATCTATAGTAAAGAAAATAAAGCAGAATATGTCACAAAGTAGAATATGACAAAAGGATATTGGGAAGGTGACACTACTGTCGCATTAAAATGGACCCAATAATATCACACAAAGATTACAGCATCAGAAGAAGAGTGCACCACTCCAAAAACAGCTACCATCAAAAAAAAAAAAAAAATGATGCACCTTTCCGCAGATACACATACCAAATATATGTCTGACATCCACTAAAGCAATCAAAAAAAAAAAACAAGAAAGAGACAACGCAACACAAAACATCGACAAAAAAAACACTCGAAAATCAACAACAATAAAAACAACAACAAGAAAAAAAAAAACACCATCCAAATTAAAAACGAAAGAAACAATAAAACAAAAAAAAAAAACAGTTAAAAAAAAAGACACCCGTAGAGCACGCTCATATACAATCACACAAAAATCAATAAACGGACATTTTCACATACACTGCCAAAAATAAATCAAATACTAGGAAATACGCAATTACTCACTTCTTAATTCCAACCACAGAGCGCGTCAATGGATACTCTGACACAGTTGATGTGGAGTCATTCAACTTACCACTAGACCTCCACAAGTTAAGACGGACGTTCACTGCCTCAAACTTCACTAAACAGTGCTGCAGTTGGGTAAAAAGAGAATCATTCTCACTCTTCAACTCCGAAATGTACGCCTTCGCCTGCTCTACCGCTTGCAGCTGCTCAGAGAGCTCCTCCGACGTCGATGTCAGTCGTTGCTGCAGACCATCACGCTCAGCAGTCATCGACTCCAGGCTGCGCTCCACTTC
>NW_021639871.1:128424-151718 GCF_002087225.1 Trypanosoma theileri
GCCTTCGCCTGCTCCATTGCTTGTTGCTCTTCCAAGAGTGCCTTGTTATGTCGTTTAAGGGCGTCAAGTTCCTTGTGCAGATGCTGCTGATCAGTTGTGGATTGATCTAGTCGTTGCTGCAGTTCGGTCAATGCTTCGTGGGCACTAGAAAGGGCAGCATGTTGCTCTTTAAGCTCTGCATCCCACCTGCACTCTGCCTTGGCGCGATCGTCAGCGTAGCTCTGCGCGTTGTGGTTTAATTCATTTTCGTGTTCTACGGCGAGGCGCCCCACTATCCCATTTACGCACTCGATCCATAGGTCCAATACCGAATCCTGGTAGAATACCGTCTCCTTGTAGCGTGCCTCCATCTCCATTAATTCGGTGCGTAGCAATGTTACAGCCTGCTCCAGGGCGTCACACTCGTCGCGAAACCGCTCCAGATCGTGCAATAAGCGCTGCTGTGTCTCGCGTTCCGACTCAAGCTGCCTCATACGCTCAGAAAGCTCCGCGTTCTGACGCTGCAGCTCTGCACGCTGCTCTTCTGATTGCCGCGAGTCACTCAACGCCGCGCTCAGCTGTGCCTGCTGCTCACTGAGTATACGCAACGCATCTTCGCGCTGCGACCGCTCACGCTCGAGATCCTGCATCGTCTTGCGTAATTGCTCCTGCCCGCTCACCAATTCAGCATCCTTTCGCCGCCGAACGCTCTCCATCTCGGCTTCATGCTTCTTCACTTGCTCCAGAAGCTCACGTTCACGTTGGGCATGCTCCTCCTTCAGCCGCTGGTTCATCTGCTCGTAGTACTCCGCTTGCCTTCGCGACTCATCCACCTGCCGCTCGAGTTCACTAGCCTTTCCCAGCAACTCCTGGCGCTCTGCTTCCGTCGCACGCAGCATCTTCTCACGGATCTCGTTCTTCTCGCGCTCCTTCTCCAGAGCCTGGAGATCCGCAGCACGCTTCTGGGCCTCTGCCTCCAGGAGCACAAGCTTCTCCTCCAGCTCCGCCACATACGCAGGGTCCTTACCCTGAATATCCCGTCGCATCTGTTCCATCTGCTCCTCCAACTCGCGGATGCGCCGTGCACGCGGGTCCTCGTTCACCTTCGTCACATTGACAATGTCACGCGCTCGGGAAGCATAGCGCAATGTGCTCAGTGTCTCTTCATAGTTCATCACGCTCGGGCTGATCGTCGCAATCATGAATGTTTTCGAATTGCCACCAAGCGAATCCTTCAGAATAAACGTCAGCTTAGACTCACGGTACGGTGGCATCGACCACTGGCTGTCCGCGTTTTTTGCCATATCGGCTAGCATGTCAATCACACGCCCAAGCGTCGTCAGCGAGAGGTTGATGTACCGCGCCTCGCTAAACTGCTGTCCAACAACCTCAGACTGCGCGACGCGCTCTGACCCGGCGAGGTCTACAAGATTCATCCGACTGTTCTTGCCAGCTGTAGTGATCGTCTGCCCCGTTGCAGTCACCATCGACCGCTCTTCGCGCAGCATTAGCATGAAAATCGCGTGGCTGCGACTGCTGCGGTCATTCATCTTAGTAGCCGCTGTGTGGCGCACGCGGTTTCCCGCCTCAATCAGCTCAACAACGTCCCCCAGGCACGACACCTCGCAGAACCGTTGACCCTCAATGAACACACCCCTCGTCGGGTGCTCACGCACCTCCACAAACACCTCCTCCTTTGAGCCCTTCTTGCGCTTCGCAAGCAGGTCCGACACCCGCTCATTGTACACCTCGATGTATCCAACCTCCACCGTCCACTTTGAGTGGCCCTCCGCCTCGATTTGCTCACGCGTCTGAAAAAGCTCCAGACACAGTCGTGGCGTTACGCCAGCGTCCACACCACCAAGTGATGTCGTGTCACCACCCATCATCGTGTATGTCTTCCCACTGCCAGTCTGCCCGTATGCAAATAGGCATGAGTTGAATCCATTGAAAGCGTGGCGCACAAGCGGTCGTCCTATCGCCTCGTACACCTCCAGCTGCCCGGCAGGACGGCCACCAGACTCGTCAGGGGTTTCAAGGGACCAAAAAACATTATCAAACTGAAACGTATTTACGGCACTCTTTTGGTCTTTGTTGGCTGCGTGTGAACTAATTCTCACCTGACTGCTCTGCTGGTTCGCCCTAACCACCACTGAGCAACTATCACTACCCTCTCGTGCATTAAGTGGCCTCACTCGCACAGAGACTTTAACGGAATCTTTACTTTCACTTATTTTTTGCATCCTTTTCTTTTTGTTTTATTAAGATGCTGATATTATTTTACTAGGAGTGGGTTTCGTTGTAATTTCTCTTATGTCTACTCTTTTTCGTTATTCACCCCCAGTTAAAGAAATATCTATGTTTGAGTTAAAAAAAAAAAATGGGTTTATTAGTCATTTTATAGTAGTTTGGATGAGAGGAGTTCTTGTTTGTAAGATAGAATGTGATAATATCTGCTTTTATTTTTTTTTTTCTTGTTTCATTATCTTTGTATGTGAAAAGGATACTGAAAAATAAAAATTGCATGGTTATGTATATTTCTTTTCTTTTTTGAAGGAGTTCTGTTTCCATAGGGATTCTAGCGCTTCATGTAATGAGTATATAATGTTGTCGTGGTTTACCTTTCGTTTTACTTGTCCAAGAGATCTCTGTTTACGCAGCGAAATAGTTGTAGTATAGGGGACAAAACTATTACCATTCACATCATCTGTGTTTGACTCTATGGAGAAATGGGTATTTAGAATGCGATAATACCAGGCGTTTAGAATTGTGAATCGTATAGCTGTAAAAAGATGTTTTACTCTCTTTTTAAGATCAAGATCTTCTTTGAAGACAAGGTACCAATTAGTGCTGCTTCTAGATAACTTATTGCTTTGGAGTTCGCTTTCTAATAATAATAGCACATGTTTTTTTATATGCGGGTTCGTAAATGTATCAAAGGCTGCGTTTCCTAATGGAAGACGAATAAAAACAAAACGTTGTTTTTGAGATGTCTTGATACCAGCGTGACGAGTAAGCAGCGCTGTTGCATCACCCCAAGGCATATCGGCGTGTGATACCAGCCAGTTCAGAAGCATAGGTGGGAGAATTGCAGTCGTTTCACATTTCTCTAGAGAATGAGAAAGGTTGCAAACTGCCTTTATGACTTCTGTTTGAATCGTTTTTGTGTTTGAAGTGTAGATTTGTAAACATTGTTGTTCTTGTCTATTCTTTTCTTCTTCTTCCTCATATTGTACTACTGCCCGCATCGTCCAAAATAGCCAAACAACAATAGTAGTCTCATCAAAGTGTTTTGTTGGCAACATTGACAAAAGTTTTAACCACTGTAGTGCAATGGTAAACTTTTCTTCTTTAGGTGATACATTACCCAGAAGAAATCCAAGTCGCGAAACAGACTCAAAGAATGGATTAACAACATCATCAATATCAAAAAGGTTTTGCAGTGATGAAGGGAGACTCTTTTCCTTTAAATTTTCTTCTTCTACCCCACATAATTCTATGTTTTTATCCTCAATCACATTAAGAACATGGTAAAGTATTACAGTCGCATCCCCAGGGCGATGATCTTCAGAAATCCATTTACAAATAAGTTGAACGATTATAGACAATCTACTTGAATTTACAGTGGTATAACAAGTATTCCCAATATTTTCTTTGTCCACTGTGTTAAGCAAGGCATTAATAATAAACACATATTCCGTCTCCTTCACATGTTGAAAGAGATCAGAAAATAATTGTACTTTCTTGCAGAAAGAAAACTGCTGTGATAGATATTCCTCCACAAGTTGACCAAAACTTTTCCTCATGTGTACTATCTCATTTGAGTGACATAATGCAACCATCTCTAGTTGGGTTTGACGCATACAAAACTTTTCAGCTGCATCATAAAACTCTCCTCTCTTTAGAGTATCTCTCACTATATCTCGAACTTCCTTACAAAGGAGAATCTCAGAACGTTGTAGATATTTTTCTACAATTTCTTCAAAAAAAATCGAAGGGGTTAACCGATAAGCTAAAGCCGAAACAACCTCTGGACAACGTAACGTCGTTACCACGATATCATTATCTATTGAATCAGTTTTTAAGTGACTCATCAATGTAGTTGAAGAAAACTGCGGCCATCTGTTCAAGATACTCAAAATGATTTCACATGATGGTGCTCTTAAAAGTAAACGTGTAAGTAATAGTTCTTTCGTCACACTAGAAGGGATAAAAACTCGACTTTTACCTGATATGTTGTGATTACAAGAAATCGACCACGCATCGGCAAGACGACAACAAAACGAAAAATCCGCTACTCGGGTAGTAACCTCCATAAGGCGATGACACACTTCCTGTTCCTCATAAACTTTCATATCATTTTCAGATACACCAAAAAAAGTATTGAAACTAGCGAAACGCAAAACTTCCAAACTACTTTCCTCTAACTCTGACCTCCTGAGAAAGAAATTTCCCGTGGCTTCCATTTCACTAAACTTAGTCTCAGAATCCTTGTCTACGCTGTCTGAAATACCTTCTATATTGACACTTCTATTACCATCATCATTACTATCAACAACAGCACCAGGAGCAAGAGCTGCAGATGTAGATGTAGGTGTAGTAAAAGAAGAATCAGGGAGAATATCAGTAAAAGAGAAGGATGTCTCAGAGGGGAGAAGTTTATCTCCAACCAAGTTTCTATCCATTGTCGAACCTTTCATTGCACTCCAGTACGTTTCCCACTGTTGTATCAATGTATCCATCAAAGAGAGAAGAGAAGGAAATTCAACACATGCCCGATAGCACACATCCTGACTAACAGTGGCTAGTAACTCGGATGTACCACTCCAAGATTGTACCTTGGAAAGTTCTTTTAAATATGGTTCTAACAGTCCATATTGCTGTATATTATGGATGGTTCGTAACGCATCTATCCACCGACCCTTTCGGAGGTTGTGGTGCAGAGAAATATTAATAATTGATGAAGGTGCAGAAAGAACAGGTAATGCAACTGATACAACAGACTGTAATTCTTGTACATCATTTGAACTAGAGTCAACGCTTCTCTTCACCCCTGATCTAAACTCTTCTTCTCGACTCATACTCTGAAGAATAAAACGAAGTCTATGGTATAATGGTCGTAGCGTTGGTTGATATTGTGTGCTGTGAAGAAAAAACTTTAAGGCATTTAATTCTTTTTGTGAAAGGTCATTACAAGAGAAATTATTACAGTCATTCAAAAATAAATTATTCACTTTAATCTTGGGCATTTTTTCATCTCCCATAAATGGAAAAATGTTCGGCATATCAGAAGAAAATTGGATATTAACCTTTGAATCGTCACCTTGGTCGTAGAATCTAAGATAAATAGACATAATAGCCTCGTCCGCAATGGGTAAGTGACGCTTACGAAAAAACTCATAGCAGGTTAAGGCTGACTTCCATGAACACATGCGTTTGCAAAGTAATTCAGTTGTAGATACAGATAACACCTTATTACTGTTCGTATTACATTTTTGTGAAACGTTAATAATTGTCTTTGAAAAGCAAAAAAAAGTGGAGATGAAATCACCATACACTTACATACGATATTGAAAAATCTCTTTCAGTTCCTATACTTTGTCTATTTTCTTTTTGATGAAAGAAAATAAAAAAAAAAAAAAATACATGATTCATTAAGAAATAAAGAAAAAAAAAAACTTATCAGTACCAAACTAAAAATCCTAAAATCCACAGAAGCAACAAGACAAAAAGAAAATATTGTACAGGTGTAATCACCTGTACATGTCCCCTTGTGTTTGAAATGTGTAATGAATTGTATGGTTATTACCAAGTTTCACTTACATAAACCAAGGAGGGGGTTTGAAATGACGGTGTTAGTAGCCATCATTTGTAGGATGCAGAGTGAAGCTTCCCTCTCGATAAATAAGATTATTTGTTATAACCATGTATCCGCACCACCAACAACAACAAGAACACTAAGAACAAGATCCTCAAAATATATATATATATATATATTTTTTTTTTGAACGTTTTTTTTCTTTTTATTTTTTTTTTTCTTCTTTTGAAATTACTGATGTTTCTTACCATCACTTACAGATCCCTTTTTCTTTGCAAGCTTCAACTTTTCTTCAGTATTCTTTTTATAAATCAAAATTTGTAAAATAATCAGAGTATTAAGTGCTACAGAGACTCCAAACTGTGTTAGCAGTACATTTCTGCCCTGTTCTGCGGAGACATTGTGGAATGTCGTTAAGAGTCTTGATAAACCTCCAACCAAAGCCAAATAAAAAGTTAAAAATGAGAGATGTCCTGTAGATTGATTTTTGTGATTCATTATAATCTGAGGAACACGGCTGCTTAAACCAAAAAGTATTTGTATGCTTAGAAGCCATTCATGAAAATCATGGGAGAGAACTCCGGCAGACAAAGCAATCAATACCATCGTTTCAGCAATAAACGCAGATAAGGCAACTGATAATTTCCCTTGAAAGTATCCAACCAAAATTAAAAGTAAAGCCATCTCTAGCATAATAAACATATTTTCTCCAAAATCTTTTAGGTGCATAGACTGTGCAATACCCCAGCTTGTTGTTATCACACATGAAGTTAACTCAAAGCAGAGCGATGAGAGAGAAATACCTTCTGCACTTTGGTGCTGCAGAACTTTTATAATCTGAGGAACCTTTAGCATTACTGATCCAAATACAATAGCGTACGGCAGAAGGCTACTGACAAAGTAGCGCATAAAAGCAGCAATTTCATTATCCCCAACCTCATTAATAGGTATAGCTGTAGAAGCGTCCTTTAATTCGTCTGATGCTGCCATTCGGTAAAACGTTTTTTTTTTTTTTTTTCCTTTTTTATCCCACACTCTATCTCTCTCTTTGTGCTTATGTATGCTAGAACAAAGTACAGTTACTGATAATGTAGCTGTACTTGACCAAGGTTATCGCCGCTGGTGTTTTTTTTTTTTTTTTGCACTTCGTTATTATAATCCTCGTTTACTTGTTGAAGTAAATTCTTGTATTAAAACCAGGATCATAAAAAAAAAAAAAATAAAAGAAAAACAAAAAAAAGGATTACTCTGCTAATTGGGGAAACACACACAATGACTCAAATATCCAATTAAATAAATAAAAAAAATGCGTTTAATCTTAACAAGAAAATAATAATAAGGATCAGAGGTCTGCAAAGCTCACCGCTCCGTTCATCATTTGTAAAGCAAGCATCATACTTTCAATAAGAGATGACGGTTCGTGATAAAAATTCAAATGCCCCGGATCAGCATCCATAGCGCTATTAACAATAGGCATAAGAGTTCCGTTTTGAGGAAATAAGAAATATATCCGAGGAAAATATTCCCCTTGTCCCGCAAAAGCTTGTTTAATAGCATCAGACTCTTCCTTTCTCATTCTCGTTTTTTTACGCATCCCATGAGTACGACCAACATCTCTATAAACGTGAGGTTTAGGATATGGATAATACTCAGTCATATCCTCCATAGTCTCTGTAGCCACCATCGTCATGTATTCACTCAAAAGCTCAAATTCTGCACTTTTACCCAATTCTTGTACTAGCGACTTGCATGCAGGACAATCATTTCGGTGAAAAAAAAGAAAGATAGGTAAGTGACAAATAGGACTAGGTGAGGCTGATCGAGCAGTTGTTAAGAATTTAATTCCTTGACTCTTCTTCTTCATTTCATTAGAGTTATCTCTAGGAAGAATAGAAGAAGCATCATGTTCTAGCAAAGTACACTGTGCTACAGTGACAGTACGAACTAATTGTCTCCAATTCATCCACGCAATATGACCGGTATATTTTTTCAATATACTTTCTCGACTTTCTTCGGTTCCTTTATGCCGATAATAATGTTTTCGTGGAGAATCATCAACGAAACCATTTTTAACAGAGTCAACCACATGGGCACAAAGGAGTAACACAAATAGAATAAACAAGCGTCGCATAATATACAGACAACCTTTGAAATAAGCACCTCCCAACACACACAGAGAGAGAGAAACACAACCAAGCAAATAATATAATAAAGGTATTCCTATTTCTCTTTCCGCCCTAATAAACGAAAAAAAAAGAACAAAGGAAAGCAAAAAAAAAAAAAACATATATATATAAATAAGTCACAAAAATGCCACGAGACTTTGAAAAAAAAATCTCATATATATATATATATATAAATTAAACGAAAAACAAGGAAACCCTTTCCAGTAAAAAAAAAAAAAAAATCACCCCACTCCACCCCCAATTACATTTTCATTCTGCTTACAGATGTATTACTAATTCTATACGCCCCCCAAAAAGCTGTCAGGAACAACAGTTTAGCACATTGAAGGGGAAAAAAAAACACCATTGCAATGACAGCACACAAATTAGAGTGATGGTCACAGAACCTTCTATTCTTCCCTTGATCTTTTTTCCACGTTAATAAGTGAATTTCATACGTGGTACAATACCTCTTTTTTTTCTATGTAATAGAAGTATTACATACAAGAGGAAGGAAGAGAAAGGGGCCAAAGTATCTTTCTTGAATAGATAAAAAAAAAAAAAAAAACATGCAATCCACAACGGTAAAAGAGCAAGTAAAAGGAGGGAAGCAAAAAGGGAATATGAGAATAAGATCACAAAATGAATTCTTTTCTTCTTCTTTTGTATTATATTTTCTTTCATTTATGCAACTCCTGTAGAACAGTCTCCGTGTTCTCACCTCATTCACCTGCTTCTTTTTTTTTTTCTTTCTTTCTTTCTTTATTTCTGTGGGAAGGCTTTCCCTTATACTAATCTCCAATACGTCACTGATATATACGTAAATAGAAATATATGAGAAAGATCAATCAGATTCCGCAAGAAAAGGATGGGAAAGAAGATCTTTGCTTCTAGGTCGTTTTTTGTGATCAAGAGTTAGACATGCCTCCACAAAGGAAATAAACGCAGGATCTGTAACATTGTGAGCTGCTAATTTCTTTCTAAGTACTGAATATGGCCCCTCATCAGGGGATTCTTTTGTTTTTTCCTCTCCATTACAAATCTTTTCATTATTTTCAGTATTCTTTTCTTCAGTACGTTTCGCATCCATAGTCTGCATCACAGGTGTATACAGATAGTAATAAGAAGAATCTTCCCCGGCATCATCACCGTCTTTATTACCCTGTTCGTATATACAACCAAATTTGTTTATAAACTTAGCAGTATGTCGACCCTCCCATAACATTCTTCGTGGAAGCGGTTCTCCACATACATAAACAATTCGTGCCAACATTTCTGGAACAGTCTCAGAAGTAAAAAGAACTTCACCTGTTACAAGTTCAACTAAAATAGCTCCAAGTGACCAAACATCAATCCTTCCATCATAGTCACAACCCAAAATTACTTCTGGGGCGCGATAACTCCTGCTCTGTATATAAGAACTTAAATGGTCACTTAAAAAACAGCTGCTACCAAAATCAATAACCTTTACTATGCATCGTCGATGAGAAACAAATAATATATTTTCTGGTTTTAGATCTGCGTGAATAAGATTAAGACTATGAACGTATGTTAAAGCCTCAGTAATTTGACGAGCAATACGACGAAGACGAGAAATAGTAAAATAAAATGTATCTTCTTCTTCCCGATTATATTTTGAATATTCGTAAAGGTTATCAGAGAGCAACTCAGTAACTAACATTGTATGCTCCTTGTAATAAAAAGAATCAATGAGGCGAATTACGTGTGCCTTATCAGGGTCCTTGTATTTATTAATCAAATTTAATAAACGAATTTCATCCAAAGACTGATCAAAAAAGTCCTTTGAATTATTGATGATTTTTAAACATACTTCAGCATAACCTGCAATCTTTTTCTTTTTCTTTTCTGTCGTATTTGATTCATTACCCTCAACATCATTCTTATTTGTAGTATTAGCCATAGAAGTATTTTCATTTTCATCATCATTATCATCATCATAAATAGGTTGATGTAAGTCGTAACAGCGAACAGCTCGACTAAATGTAGCTTTTCCTAATAACTCTATAATTTGATAGCGATCCGCAACAATTGTACCACGCTCAATAGGGAAATTTTTTTCTTCTTCAAATCCAGTTTTTAATGGGTCCATTATTACACGAAGATTAAATGATCCCATAGTAACAGGAGCTTTCCCTTCTTTTGCCAAACGACGAAATTCACGACGACGTTCTTCACGTGCTCGAACTGCATCAAATACTGCATCTCTCTCTAATTCAACCACAAATTCGAAAGGTGAAGTTGGTTTAAAAGAAAAACGTTGTTCCTTTGTTGTAAAAGATTCTTCATACTCATAATTTACCAATTGTTTTTTTGTTATGTGTAAAGGTTTTATTGAAGCAGAAAGTCCACCTCGACGAATAGTATCACTGAACATTTTTCCCAATAAACGTGCTTCTTCATCTCCAACACCACCACCAAAAGGAAAAGATGGAACACGAAAAACTTTCTTGATTTCATAATTAGCACCACCCTCTACACCGTCATCATCTGCTTCTTCTTCTTCACTAGAATCTTCAACAGTTTCTCCGGTATCAACTCGTAGACGTAATGGTTCAGGTTGCCAAGTACAACTACTTATTTCTTGATAAAGAACAGGGTCAACCGCTTTAAAAACCACTTGTGTTTTAACACCATCGTATATGTTATCATCAGAATCTGCAGAACAATCTACAGTGGGTATATGATTATTTGATATTACTTTCTCTTGCTGTAAGTTAAAAACATTTTCAGCAAGAACAGCATTATTATCATAACTTTCAACACCATCTTCTGTAAAGGTTTCTTCTATATTTTCTAAATCAACATTACAAGATGGACTTTGTTCCATGCTGGATCTCTTCGTTTCGTGATATCCACCGGGAATAGGATACCCTAAGGCATCAATAGAAGAAATAAACTCTTTTTCAGGCTTACCCGATAAAGAAAATCCATGAATAGGATCATGGTAATTAGAATGTACCTTTATATCAACATTTTGTTTTGACACAACTGCTGAAGATTCAAGCGAGTTTAAAAGGGCCTGATAGGACTTTACACCTTCTCCATTATGAGTCCTCCGTCGAACAGCTTCCGTTGTTTCTAACATAGACTTAGCCAATTCCTTTAATTCTTCAATTATTATATCAGTCGACGAATTGCGTTGTTCTAACTGTCCTGCTGCTTCCACGCTCTCCATTTTTATGAGAATTATGTTTTAGGTATACTTGACCAAGAATTACTACGCACAATGATAGACTGCTTGTAAAACTATACCAAAAGGAAATAAATACATAGATACGTATGTACAAAAAAAAAAAATTGTAAGATAATAGATAAATAAAAAATTAAAAAAAGAGAGAGAAAGAAGAACGAAATATATATATATATATATATAATTAACAATAAAAACACCGCAAAAAAAAAAAAGAATAATCACATCTTAAGGGAGAAAAAAACAAAAAAAAACTCTGGACTCTGTAAAATCGAGAAAAGAAAAAATTCAGAAGGCAACAAAAGCAGTAAACGTCCAATTTCTCTTCGTCAGAAAAAAATAAAATAAAAAACGTGCAAAAACCAAAACGAAGGAAATGACATCCGGAAAAAAAAAAACCACTTTAAAAAAAAAAAAAAGAGCCGCACCGAAAACCGCCAACGACATCCCCAAAGAATAAAAATGCGCACCAAAGGTGGTGAAACAAAAGAAAAGAAACGTGGGCAGGCAGGGTGGGAGGCTGCCGGGCGTTAGGGTTGGTTTGGGGCGCGGCGCCGGCGAGGGGCCTCCGAGAAAGGGGGGAAGGGAGGCGGCCCCCGGCTCTGGCGGGCCAGTTCCCCGGGAAAGGCGTGGCCCGGGGGGTGGAGGGTCCGTTTTTTTTTTTTTTTTTTTTTTGCGGGGCGGGGTCCCCGGCCAGCCCGAATCCCCTGATTTTTCCCTCCTCCTCCTCCTCCTCCTCCTCGGGCGATTCCTTCGGGCGCCGGCGGGCGGGGAAAGGTGGGGACTCCGTCGTTGCCATTGGTTTTGTTTTCGAAGTTTGTGATTGGGAGGTTTGTTCCTCCAGAGTGGTACCGTTTTTCTTTTTTTTTTCCTTTGTTATTTGTTTTTGGACTTGTATTTCATTGTCGTCTTTTTTTTGTTTTTGCTTTCCATTTTTCCTATGAGCTTCTTGGTTCTTTTTTTTTTTTTTTTTCTTAGGACCAACGGCGGGATATTCCGCCCAAAAATGAGTACAATAAAGGCTAAGATTTTGGAGGAGGCTGTAAAATTAGTCCCTAAATATGGATTTGTTGAGGCGAATTTGCTCCCTTCGACACTTGATGTTTTAAAAGCAAAAGGTGAGTATGATAATAAAGAAAATATGGCTAATTTGAATTTTGTTCAACTATTTCCAAGAGGTTTTCCAATAGCTGTTGTTGAGTATATTGTAGATAATTCAAATAAAGTTACTCATCAGAGACTGGAAAAATGTTTTAACAAGAGTGCTATATTTAGTTCAATTGTTGAAAATAAAGAACTTTACCGAATGGGATATTATAAACCTCCAGATGTTAAAAAAGTAGTTGAAGAAGCAATGTTGACAAAGTTTAATACATTATTGCCATATGTTCATCATTGGCCAGAAGCAGTAGCTCTAGAATGGAATCCTGCTAACGTACCATTTGCAATCAAAAACGTTGCTGAATTTGTTGACACCACCTGTTATTACGCAGAGCGTATGGAAAATCTTGGGACTGTAATAGCTTCTGGGAACGTACTTCTACAGTCTCGTGTTTTCTCTTCGTTTAATCCTGGAGTGCATTTAGAAAATAAAAATATTGCACATCATAATGTTTCTTCTTCAAAAACAGAAGAAGAACGATTTTGGGAATCCTTTTCTTTAGGAATTCCTCTTTCTAGTAGTCCACAGACGAGTGGGGGATTGGTGAACTGTCAATGGTACGCTATGAGAACGAAGGTTGCTGCTGTGTTTTCTATGGGTATGTTATCATTTGTTGGAGAAGCGAAGATGAATCATCCAGAAACAAAGGCAATGGTAAAGCGTTTAACTGATACCTTGCTTTAATTGAACGCACTTAACGGATAGATGTTTTTGTGGAACCGATTTACCTATTTCTTCTTTTGTTTGTGTGTTTATGGCTCATTACATGTTTTTTTTTTTTTTTTTTTTTTTTAGAACAGTAAATTCTTCACTTTTATTTTTTGTTTTAAATGTATGAAAACTTTCCCAAACTCTTCTTAATTTTTATTAATAGAAAGAATAGGCTATTTATCAATGAAGGTAGTGTATTCGACATAACCATGGTTATTTCCTGTATGTTTTTTTTTACTTTTTTTTTAGGGGGGGGGGTGCTTCTTCTCTTCACTAAAAAAGTTTGTGCACGTAAGATGTGCTTCACCTTGGGTCAAGGTTTGCGTATAAATTGTTCTTTTAACTTGGGTGAAGTTATATGGATTGCTCTTGTTGTTTCGCACATCTTTTTATCTTTATGAAACGACTTACATGTGACATTGGGGTTCAAAGGATTCTCCATTCTTAATTGATTTTCAATGTTTGGATAGCGTTTAGCTGGGTATCGGCAATACTGTACCGTTAGATCGTCTTTTGGAGAATAGTCGGAATGTGTTTTATTTGCTGAATATGTTTTCTTTCTTTTTTACATATTTGTTTGATTTTTTGTATTTATTACTCCTAGTAGAAGGTTTTGTGACTCTCGTCATTTTACGTGATTTTTTCTTTGTACTTCACTCATTATTAATAATATTATTATTATTATTATTATTGGTTCGTTTTCTCCTTAACATGTAAGGGTTTGAAAGGGGGGAAAGGTGTTTTACAAATTTGCATTGTTTCTTAAGTAGTGGCTTTTGTATGACATGATGGTTAAGCATTTTCATTTTTCTTCTCCTGACCATATCTATATATCCATAAGGTGAAGTTATATATGATACCTGTGTTGGACATATTACGATGGACTCGATTGTATTTATGAACGAAGAAATTTCTCTCTTCTATGTTTGTTTTTATTGTGTATTGAGTGGTTTTTTTTCTTTATGTTTTTCAATCTATATATGTCTCTTTTTTTCTTGTTTTTTTTTTGTCTCTTAAAAAAAAAAAAAAAAAAAAAACTCCTTTACCTGCAGATAAATTGCAAGTATGTCAAATGCATTCGGAAAAGGGCTATCAATGATCTGCTGTGTTACAGGGTCTGCAAAACCCTGGGCAGATGGTGAGGCCGATGGTGACGCAGTCTACGAGGATTTACAGGGACCGGGTGGTCGTAACCTAACAGGATCAGTTAATGATAAGCGGATTTGTGTCCCTCAAAAAATTGATCCCAAAACATTCTTTGCCAATGAGAGAACTTTTCTGAAGTGGCTTTCTATTTCAGTGATGGTTGGCATGATGTCATTGACACTTTTAAACTTTGGTGATACGTCAAGTAATGCTGCTGAACTGGCTGGATTGGTGTTACTTCCTGTTTCTATCATTTTTATGGTATATTCCTTGTTTGTATTCAGAGACCGTGCTAATAAAATATATATGCGTGAGCCAATGCGTTACGATGATACTCGTGGCCCTACAGTATTGGTACTTGTTCTCGGAGCTTCTTTGGTTATCGCAACTATCTTTTCAATTCAGAGACATTATTACAGAACCGCAACACCATCATTTAATAATGAAGCACGCTTCTCATAGAAAAAAAAAAACTGTCGCAGTCAAGCTATATTTTGTTTTGTCTTTGTGTTTCAGCATGTGAAAGTAATCGAGCAAAGTCTCTTGTGATGTTTTTTTTTTTTTTTTTATTTGTTATTGTTGAGTGCTCGGTTTCCGTGGATAGTGAGCAATCTTTAGGACGTTTAGAAGGAAAAAAAAAGACAAGAGTTACCTTTGGTCCTTACATGGCGAAAAGAGAGTTGTGCTTTATAAATAGTGATAGTTTTTTAGAAGAAAAAGTGAAACTTTTTTTTTTTCTTTTCTCTGTTCTCATCGTTTACAAAAAGGAAGAAAAAATATCGTCTTTTAATTTCCCCTCAAAAAAAAAAAAAAAGTTTCATTATTATTATTATTACCCTGAATTAGTGGTATTTTTCTGCTTGTGATTATCTGATTTTATTCGGGATGTTTTTCCGAAAAACTATGTCTGGGGTGAGGGACATCTCAGCAGGTGGTCCTATTAATCGTAGAGTTCTTGATCGTTTCACAAGTAAATTATCGGATGAATCGTTTCTTTTGGATGCTGTATTAAACGATGCATGTAAGAGGGCGAATCTCTCTATTCCAACCTCTGTGGAGCTAATACCTGATTTTAAATGGTGGAAAAAGCTTTGTTTCGCTTGTGGTGAGAGACCTTCTACATCTAAGTATGGAAGGTCATTATTACGTCAACGGCTCGTATGGGCACTCTCTGAAAGATTAGCTATAGATGAAGTTTTTCGTTTAAATGGTCACGAAATTGAGAAAGAAAAGGTAATTGAACCAATAATAATAATTGGTTTGCCTCGTAGTAATGGGCATCAGGCAGCTCATGTTTTGTCTCGTTCAGGACTTTTCGTGGCTTTAAAACAGTGTGATACGTTATCACCTTCGCTTCTTCTTGATATAGATCGACAAAGTGCTTTTTATCGTCAGTTTAGGTGGTTTAATCAAATATCTCCTGATTTTCGTTGTGTACGAGTTCTTAATTCCAATCAGATTGATGATGATATCAGTCTACAACTTATGTCTCCACAGTCATATGCATGGGGTCTTCTTTGTGGATTAGATGGATATCTTTTGGAATGTCTACAAGAAGATCAAACAGAGGTTTATAGAAATCTAAAACGAATATATCAATTATTTCAGTGGTATAAACGTTGTGGACACTTTTCAGAAAATGTTTTACAGGAAATTAATCCAATAAATAATCCGATTGAGGAACAAAAATATGGAGAGAAAAGTTCATTATTACGAACACAGTGGTTGATTTTTTCCCCTTTTGCCCTTCTGAGTATTGAATCTATTCATGAAATATTTCCTGATATGAGGATTATTTGGGTTCATCGAGCATTATCTCAATGCCTACCGTCACTTTGCTCCTCATTAGCTATTCACAATTCTATCTACAGTGGGAAAACACCAACTGATTCTCAGTTACTGACAATAGGTGATAAAGTTTTGGGTATTTTCGGTTCAGGTACTGAATATAGTATAGATTATTTGGCTAACTTTGATAAATCCCGAATGGTACATTGGTCCAATCGTGATGTGAAACGTCACACAACACGATTAGCTACAAAAACCTTGCAGTATTTTGGAATTGAGGTCGATAGATACCGTCGAATGCAGATGATTGATGGTCAAACAGAATACGTAGATACTTTTCGTCCATTACATGATGCTCAAATGCCTTATTTTGGCTTACATGATGGTGTAATTGGTGATGTATTTCAAAGTTATATTCATCAATTTGAAGAGTTTGCGTATGAAAAGAAATTTGGAGTTACAGTTGAAAATTATCAACCACTGGCAGCTCCTGCGGATCAGCAATCACTTGGATCATTACAAATTAAAGGTGGTGATGAATCCTCATATCCTTCTTTAGCAGAGGGCCAGCCAATTGTGGGTCACTTCTTACAAGAAGGGAAGGGATTCAAATAAAGTGAAGAAGAAGAAAAAGGAAAAGAGAGCTATATATATATGGATTGCTCTGATTGAATTCCCTCTTTTTGCTTTGTACATTTAGTTATCGTATTGTTGGAAAAGGTTGTCTCTCTTAATATATATATATATATATTACTTTTATTATTGTGGAGAGAGTGACAATAGTTCATTTTGTTTACGTTTGAGAATAAGGCTGTTTTCTTTTGTTTTTCCTCTTTTTTTTATCTCTCACAAAATAAAGTTGTTATATTTTCTTCTTTTCTCTTACGAAGAAACTTTGCGTTCCCATTTCTGAAAGTTCCAAAAGGTTTTTTTTTTTGTTGTAGGACTTGGAAGAAGAAAGAGTACTTTAATACAGAAAAATGACTGAAGGCCGTTTTGAGACAATTCACAATCTCCGACCTAAAAATTGGGATGGTCGACGTCATTGGACCAATTGGCATCACCTTTATGATTGTGAAAAGGATCACTTGCAACGAGAAAGTTGTCCCTTTCATGATCTTCGTGCTGGTGGACAGTTTCAGTACGAATACTGGGGAGCAGGAGAGTTTACAGCACCTATCTTACCCACTCGTCTTAATGATCGCCCAGATGGAGATAGAATGGACTTTGCAAAAGGACGTGGAACTCAAATTGGTGGACTTGGAGATATTCCACTTGATCTGGAGGCTGGAGGACCACCAAAAGGTCTCGCACGTCCTGTAAAGACTGCAGTATTTACAAAGAAAAATCCATTAAAACGTGGTCTCTTTGGTGAGTATCCATATATGCCAGATCCACTGGAAGAGAAAGCCGCCGTTCCTGGTGCTAAAGGTGCAGCTAGAGGTGTTGACGGTGGTATGAGGGCAGGACGTGTGGATGGTTTTGGTCAGGCTCCAGAGTGGATAGCTGATCCCTACAATGATAAGATTGATCGTGGTCGTATTCACCACTTAAAGGCCGGTCCACTAACCCACAGACCTGAAGATCGACCTCCGTGGATGCCAGAAGGTGAACCTGAAAAACGTAAAAAACGACCTCAAGGAGCATTTTATGCAGGTAAGCCATGTGGTATTATTAACGATATAGAGTGGATTCCAGATCCATTGCTTGAGGGAGGTGTTAAAAAACATGCAAGACCATTCCGTACATGGCACACCAGAACAAAATGGTCTATGCCAACGGATGCACCCTGGACAACGGGTAAAATTACAGCTGAACCTTTCCGTGGACCTAATTTGAATTTAACACAATCTGGTGTACCGTCTTTAGATACGTTCAAGAGGGTAAATATGACTCAAACTATTGGAAAAGAAGCTGCTTTGTCATCCATAAGGGCACCGGAACGTGTGAAATTTAAGTAAAAAAAATTTTTTTTCTTTACCTATTCCTCACTATTTCTGTGCCTGTGTCTCTATATGTGTCTCTGTTTTTAGATTCAGTATACCAACTTTCTTGTAGAAGTAAAGAAAAAGAAAAGAATAAGAATACTATAAGCAGAACAAAACACGACGTATATGTTAGTCAAGCAGTGGTAAATTAACAAAAAAAAAAACTTGTGAAAGAATGTAATTGTGATTGTTCGCATTTTTGCGGTACATTCCTTTCGTTGTTGTTTTTATTATCATTATTATTATTATTATTATTATTATTATTATTATTTATTTTTGTTGTTTTTGTTCCTGTTCTTATAGATTACCTCTTTTTCTTCTTGTTTACTCATCTTATATCAGACATTTTTAGTATTACGTTCTGTTGTTTTGGTTTTGCTAACCAGAACTTCCTCCCCATGTGTTATTTAGGGAGCCTCTGTGATGTTGCATGAGTTGCGCGTTCAGTTGTATGTAAATGTAGATGTAGTTATGGAATTCCTTTAAAGTGAAGGAGATGATTCTTGACATGTGTTTCATTTTTTTTTTTTTTGTTTTTTTTCGTTTTTAGTGCAATTTATTTCCTTTATTTATAAAAATTCTCTGATACTCTTCTCTGCCTTCCCCTTAACAATGTATCTCCTCTGTTTTTTTTTTTTTTTTTTTTTTTTTTTTTTTTTTTTTTTATTATTATTTATTATTTTTCTCAAGCGGCACTTTTTTTTTTTTGATGGTTGTTGCTTTTCTTCCGGTTCGTAGATGTCTGATTATTCTTTCTAGACGAGAAGATCAAGTCTTCTCTACTGTAAGAAATAAAAACATCTGTGGGTATCGACCATACACGAGTAAGAGTAAACTAACAACTACAAAAAGCATGAGAACTACAGCCTTTGAAGGTTTATCAACGCGAGAGGAAATGTCACTTCAATTCTCTTTAATGGATTCAAAGGATGTTCCCACAGAGTTGTTATCTTGGATACACCAGATTTCCCGATTGAACCTATGGCAAGAGGCTTTACACTTCCTCAAATTACCAATATCGGAATCCGTACAGACACTATCACAAGTAAAAAGTAGTGAAACAGGAGTTTTAACTAATTCTTCTAGCTCTACTTCTATTATGTGTGAGTTATTAATTAGCACATTTCTATACTATGGTCATGGAGAAAGTGCTTTTCTGCTTTGGCGAAAGAGTTCTACTGTCTTTAACTTTGCACCTCCACCTATGTTAATGATGAAACTTGCCGTGTATGCTATTCTTGTAGATGAACAGGCACAAGAAGCCCTTGATCTTGCATCCATGGTTTCCCTACAAACTGATAGTATGAAGAAGAGTGAAAAAACTCTTTTGAAGTGTTTTGAGTTATGGATTAAATTCTACATTACATTTTTAAATTTGAAAAAGTCAGTACTGCGAGAGGGAGAATTTAAGTTAGATAATTCTGCTGAAGAAGTATTTCTAAAGTTATTATGCCTTGCATGTAGTCCTTCCTCAGAAGACACTGGAGAATTGCCAGTTAAAAAAGGACCACACCTTGCTTTGCATGCGGTTTTACTATTAATTTCCCTTGAGGGAGGAAAAGAGGAATTACAAAGGGTAATGCCTTTATTATCGGACGATAAATGTACTTTCCAATGTCTCCAACAGGTTGCAAATATTTTACTAGACAATTTTATTAAATCTAAACCTCATGAATTGTTTCTTCCCAATACCTTTATCTTCTTACTTGAACACTTATTCCCTATTCCATTGGATTGTTGTTTGAAAAATGGCAAACCTGTGTTATCTGGGTTACCTGTTTATCAGTGTTTTTTTGATGAAAATAATAAAACCCAGTTTAAAGAAGAAGAGGGAGAAGAAAAGAAAAAGAAGAAAAGGAAGAATGTATCCTTTCCTTCCTCTACTATACATTCAACAGTTGGGTTTGTATTGTTAAAACGTTTACAAGAGCATTCTCTTTTAAGGCCATTTATCTATTCTATCGTTTCGTATGATATTGTGAGGACCAATTCATCCCTCCTAATACATGTAATGAAGACTCCTGTAAATTTTGATACTAATAAAGAAATTTCCCAAAATGTTGGTCAACAATTACTTTCGATTGTAAAGGAAGTTATTAAACATAATTTTCAAACTGAAAAACATCCATTATTAATATTGGGGTATATTTCTCGTATTCTCGCACCATTTCTTAATTATGGATCGCAGAAGCGTCAAGATAATCCGCAAGTTACTGAAAGCTCTCTTCTTGTAAATGAGAATTTCTATATTTATCTACTTATCAGCCTTGTTGAGATAGTCCATGGTAGTGATGTTAAGGCGTGGCAACGACTTGTGGAAGTTGTAACTAATATTATTGTGAAAAAAAAAGAAACCGGACTTCAGACTCTTTTACCACTCTCTATACGTATGCAACTTCATTTGCGTTGGTGGCTTCCAAACTTACTTACATTAACAGATACAACGCGTGAGGGATTTATTTTTATGAAGTTAAAGAAACCTTTATTTTTGGAATCCACAAAAGAATGGGATTCTATTGTGTGTGGAATTTTATGGAATCTTAGTGAAAAAGAGATTTATAGTAAAGATACAAAAAATATTGGCTGGATACAAAGTAATTCTGATATCTCAAAAAAAGAACAAAATATATTTTTAAACTATACTACAAACGAATTAAACATGATATTGAATGTTGAGCGTTTGTTGGTGCAGCGATTTATACGATGGGAGTGGCTCTTGAAAGGTATTTGGGAATTTGTACATGAAAGTAATATAGATAGACATTATACTCTATGGGAAAACCTTCTTAGAGTTTGCTCTAGTACATTGGAAAGATGTCGATTATTTCACCGCAATGATATCGCAAGAGACTTGATGGAAGTTCTCTTTTTTCCTGCAAAACCTTTTTTAGCATCAAATTCAATATGTGATAAAAGTATTTGTATCGATAATAAGAAAGATAATAATTATAATAATAGTAGAGGAATAAACGGGAATAGTGTGAACAGTACAATGGCTATGTTACTCTTTGCAGGTATAATAGATAATTCAACACGTATCACTTTATTGATGGAATGGCGATGGCGTTTTTTTGATGAAATATTTCGATGGCTTTTTGCTTTTCAGGCCTGGGATAGAATTCAAGAAGTACAATATTGGCCTCCTAGCCATTTACATAGTACTCATCAATGTTTTTTATCACTACAGTGGTATTTGGAGGATCTTAACAGAGGTATGAGTAAAAATAAAACGATAGGTAGTAGTGAACAAAAACGTGTGCGTGATCTCTTTGATTGGTATGAAAGTGTTGCTTGTATGGATGTTTCACTACGAATCCCACAAATTCTTCTTCCATTGGCTCGTGCTCTACAACGAGGCAAACTCCTTAATTGTTTGAGTACACTACTACGGAATACTTTTAATGACTTAAATACCAAGTTTCATCAACCAAGGAACGCATCAATGTCAAGGAAAGTAAAAGATGGATTAATATTTTTATGTGTTCAGTATAATGTAAATGTGGCTTGTATGAAAAGAGATGATACCGCAGATGTCACTGCAGAACTTTCTCATTCTGCTTATGAGAATGCACAACGTACAATAGCGGCTTTGGTAGAAGTGTATATTCTGACCCTTTGGGAAAATAATTATTTTTCAGAAGTTAAAACGATGCTGTTGAAACCTATTTCATTTAATCCTGACTCAAGAGACTCGCAAGTATCATCATTAATTTCATATCCTGAAAAAACAAAGGAAATGATCTCCTTATTTAACTGTGATGATATTGCGTTTCTTTTACCAGTATCAGAACGTGAGGCAATGCGATTACTACTTATTCTTACACTTGCACAACACTATGATGAAAGTTCTCTTTCAATTTTATTTCGACAACTCCCTCGATTTAAAGCAGATCCTACTCTTGTTATTGCCAATATCCAACGTCTTGTGAATCAAGAACCGCATCTCTTTACTCCTTTTGCGGATACTGCTCAAAAATTATCCATGGGAACAATACGATTACGTGAAGCATGTACAACTATTGCTCTTCAGTATAGAAAAAAAGAGGAACAAGGAAAAATAATGGATTTAAAGAATGGAAAAGAAGAAGCTCCCATACATAATATGAGAGATTTAAACCGTTGTATTGATAATTGTAATTGGGAATTGGCACTTGAGGCCATTCCACGTATAGTTGCAGAACCTCTTCATGCAGCACGTAAAGGATTACTGGCATGTGAAAAAGCACCAAAAGGTATGGCCTGGGAAGGTGCGATGCGTATCTTTATGAACTCTAACCACACATGGGAGAAACATCAATCTCAGAATACAAAAAAAACTTCCTCATCCTCTTCTTCCTTTTCCTTTACAGTGGGGATTCAAGAACTCGGACGGATAATGACACTACTTGCAAATGCAAAACGTTGGCGTGAAGCCTTACAAATATTTGAATCCCTTACTCCTTCCGCTATAGATGGATACATCTTTTCTCAAACCTGTTTCGCCTTATGTAGTGGTGGACATCCTGAATTGGGTGTTGATGTGTGGGCAAAGTGGCGAGCTGCGGTGGGAGATGCGGTGGAGCCAACAGCGCAGATGTGCGGACACTTTTTACGTTGTGGAGTGACAGGAGACACCGCAATGGCAGATGCCGCTTGTCTAATGTTAAAAGAAAGCGTCACGAAGAGAGGGAGTTTATGTAAAGAGAAGGGGGAGGAGGAAAAAGATAAGAAGAAGAAGAATAAGAATAAGAAAAATATTGTACCAGGTACAGATCTACCGCTTTCTCTAGAAAAGGAGGAAAGAAATATTATTACACTACTCCGTGATCGTTGGCATGAAAGTTGGCAGAAGGCCTTACAACTCGCCCTTGTAAGTGGACGACCACGTATAATTGAAGCTGTTTCGTGGAGAACTCCCAGTAATTATCATTTATATAAGGCTTTCATGCAGGATGCCGCTCAAAAGGGTCGTCATCTTTCTTTAGAGGAACGTAGCGCCATCGCAGGGCATTTAGATATTAAGACGGCTTTGGAAACTGAAAAGAGTACTAATGGTGCCAGCAAAGATCGCACTGTTCGCGTTCTGCAGGAAATCCTCGGTGAAGAGAATGATGATAATAATGATAATAAAAATAATGATACTGATGTTGATAACGGTGGTGATAATACTAATCAACGTCAAGGAGATTAGTGATGACATCTTCTCCTTTTTCATTGGTCCGGCTCTCACTTTAAAGGTTAATAAACCTATACAAAAGAAGAACTTAATACATTATATATATATTTTTTTTTGTTTGTTTTCTTATTTGTATTCTATCAGTTTATTATTATTATTATTATTATTATT
>NW_021639871.1:151761-162699 GCF_002087225.1 Trypanosoma theileri
TTTTTTTTTTTTTTTTTTTCTTGGCTTTTACTTTTCCTACTCTCTCTCTCTCTCTGATTATATTTACCGAATAGTCTTTTTGGTTTATCAGTTTTTTTTTTTTTCTCTTTTTCTTTTTTACATTTTTTTTTTTCCTCAGAGAATTTATTTCGGGGAGCCACGTAGAAAGTAACGAAAAAATAAAAACTATATATATAATATAATGTCAGAGAAGCAAACTGTGGCGGTGGACCTTCCACCTCATCAGCCGGATGATCCGGATTACTATTTGGAAGAGGTTGCCCAACAGAATGCCGGTTCTGATTCCCTCAGTATTCCGGTAAGTCTCGGTATCAATATGGCTTTTCTTATTACCATGAATACTTTACAAGCCCCAGTTAATCGCGTGTTTCTACTGCAGTGTGTGGAGGGAAAACTTATTCAGAATGGACGACTCCCACGTGAGGGTTTCGGTGGTATTCGTGGATGTGTTTATTATATTGTTAGAAAAGAAGGATTCTTGGGTCTGTTTCGTGGTTGTCTTACAGATATGATTTATTCCTCCATCTCGTATGTTGCTCAGGTGTTGGTCGCCACTGGAATTTCACAAATACAACGACGATTGGTACTTATCTCTTGGCCTGCCGCATTAATGTGGGGATTTGCCGCACCTGGATTACGACTTTTAATTACCGCACCCATTGTGGAGTATAAAAACACCGTTATGTGTAACTACGTTGCGGATATTGTAGCACCTAATGAATCTGAAACCATATCAGAGGGAGAGGTGGAAGAGGCATACCTCTACAGTTCTGCACGGGAAGCCGCAACAGCAGTAAAGAGTCGTTTTGGATGGAAAGGACTTCACTTTAACGGTGTAGATGTTGATATCGCTTCTGTATATGTACAGAGTCTTACCACACAATTGTTGGGTATATTTGTAGTTCCAAGTGTAATACGTATTTTTCAACAACACATTACACAACCTGGAAAACAAGTTGCTGCTGTTATCACTATGGGACTTGGCGTGAGACTTCTTTGTGGTGTTATCTTCCAACCCTTTCAAGTTATACGTGCACGGATGGGACTTCTCTCTACAAAAGAAGTACAGAAACGCAAGAAAAATCCCTGGTTTTGGCATCACGCCAAAGAGATTGTACGGCAAGATGGTGTCACTGCATTATGGTCGGGATTACGTTTACGTTTCTTGAGGGATATGGGTGGCGTTCTTTTTGATGCCGTTTTTCTGTGATGAGAAAAGCGGTTTACTCACAGTGAACTGTAGTTATTTTGTTTACTATATATATATATATATATATATTTATATCTGTTGTTGTTGTTTTTTTATGTTGTTGTTCGGTGTTTATTAAGCGTTTCATTTTTTGATACAGGGTAAACCTATCACTTCCTGTACTCTTTATTTGTTTCTCTCTCTTTTTTATTTGTGTCTGTGTGTGTATTTGAACAGGGATATCTTCTGATATGCATCTCTCCTGTTATCTAAAAAGAATAGAAAACATTGGAATATCGATGAAAAAAAAAAAAGAAGAGCATACGAAAAATATTATATATTGTTAGCGATGGTAAAGAGTAAAGAAGGACATATGATCTATTTTAAATAGAGATAAAAGAGAGAAGAAATAAATAAATAATAATAATTATTAGTAGTATTATTTTTTTTTATTTGTTTGGTTTTCTACCCTGTCGTTTTTTTTTTTTTTTTTTTTTTCGTTTTCATCTAAATCTTCTTTATGTCCTTTATGAGATATTCGTTTTGAAAGGCCTTCTCTCCGTGAAATTACAAGAAAAAAAGAAAGAAAAAAGAAAACAATTAGCACGAGGAGAATAAACGAATCCATCGTGTGAGAAGGTATTGTGCCAAGGGAAAAAGAAAGTGAAGAGCAAACCCAATAACAACAAACAAGAAAGAAAGAGAACTTAAAATACCTTCAACGTGGCAACCACTTGTTTACGCGGGATAAACGAAATAAAGAAAAAAAAAAAGGGAGTATACATATATCTATATATTTAATTAATATATTGTTAATCTAATCTCCCCCCAATGGAAGACACTCAGTTCTACGGTCATGCCCCCTCAACGGGAGAAGTTATTGTTGACGGATTAGCCTCTTTTCTTGGCTCTTTCATACAATGGGCAATGATGGCTCCAGCCTACCGTGTAACCGTGCTAACAGCTGTTGAGGGTGAATTGGTGCGGGAAGGACGATTACCACCGACGGGATTTGGCGGCGTCTACAATTGTGTTAAACGTATTTACAAAAAAGAAGGCATTCGCTCATTTTTCCGCGGGTTTTTGGCGGATGTTTTTCTCGCCGCACCCTCTGCAGTGGCGGAGCAAATTACATCATCTTTGGTAACAGAGATATTGGCTTTACTTCCAAATGAGTTTCTACAGACGATGCCACCAATGATGTATGTGACGATTTCTCTACTTTCTACATCTACTGCCGTTCTCCTCGCCTCACCCGTAACGGGATTACATAATACTATTGTAACAAACTACATTGGTGATATTATTGCACCGGATGGAGTAGAGAAGGATGAGAAAAATGAAAAGGTTAATGGTGAAGATAAGGAAGAGGATGAGGAAAAGAAAGAGTCCTATAAGTATACATCCCCAACAGAAACAGCAAAAGATATTCGTAAACGATGTGGATTTGGTGGTTTTTACCGTGCCTTTGGTCTGGATTCTATGGCAGTATTTCTCTACCGGGGTACATATTACTATGCACTGCATGTATTGCCCACAGCAGTACATGAGCGGTATCCTTTTGCTGTAGCTCGAAGCCTGGCTATTGTTGCTGGTTTCGTCACACAACCTTTTGAAGTCGTCAGTCGTCGCATGCAACTCACCGCATCATCGAAAACACATGGATATAAAAATATGGTAGACTGCGCTCGCACTATTGTAACAGAGGAGGGTTACACCGCATTGTGGTCAGGTCTGCGTGCACGGTTGCTGGTGACATGTGTGGGAATGGCTGTCGTTGAATTGCGCCGTCTTTTTTAAACCATTGTTAGCCTTCTATAGTTTTTCTTTTTTTTTTTTTCTTTCTTTTCTATTTTCGTTATGCCCATTTGTATGCTACGTTGAATGAAAGGAATAAAAAAAAAAAAAACCTATGTAATTGTGAAGGATGAGAATAAGAAGGGAAGGATATCGGAAACGTGGAAACAAGTCGAAACATGATAAGAAAGGGATTTTCATGGTTTTTTTCTTTTTTTTTTTTTTTGAATAAGGTTTGTGTTTTTTTTTTTTTTTTTTTTTTTTTTTTTTTTTTTTTTTTTTTTTTTTTCTGAGACTAGTGCCCTTTGTGATGTTAGTACTTTTTATCTATCCAGAGTTTTACTCTTCCTACTGCCCCTATACCTCTGTTTTTTTTTTCTGTTTTTTTTTTTTTCTTTTTTGGATTCCCTTCTTTGATATGTATATTGATGTACATTATTGGATATGATTCTCTTTCTGTGTATCATCAGTAAACAGTGGAAGAGAGCTCGCACCTGTAGGGTGGAGGGCAGAAGAAGATAGAAAAATGCCTAGTAAATATCGCCGTCTGCTTCAGCAAACGGAGCAGGAAAATGAGGAAGAGCCGCCACAGCGGCAGCTGCGCAGGCGACGACAGGAATCTACAGTACCTGCTGAGGATGAGGATGACATTACATTAGATGACCTACAGAGTGAGGTAGTAAGGGTTGAGGAAGAAGAAAAAGAAGCAACAAAAGTGAGAGAGTCACGTATAACAGAATCTAAAAAGGGAAAGAAGAAGTTAATAAAGGGGCAGGTTGAACGTAACGCTTCTGCTTCTGCTTCTGATGATGATTATGATCATGATAATGATATTTCGTCTACTGCAGGTTTATCGAGTCGGTTCGGTAAGAGTCGAAAGACCACCAGTGAACATGAGACGTTAGGTGTCACCAGTGATGATTCCTCTACATTATCAAAGGGGCGTAGCAATGAAGTCAATCAAAAACTTTCAGAGAGAACTCTCAGCGAGAGCCGTAAGGGGGGCTCTACTGCAAATGATGAAGACCACCACCAACACCACAGCAAAATATCTGTTGATGAAAATGACACCGATGATGAGGATGATGATGATAATGATAATAATGATAATAATGATAATAAAAATAATACTAATAACGAAGATGAGGATGAAGATGATGAGGATGAAGGTGAGGATGATGTATTGCCGCATGCCCCGCGGCTGTACTCCTGCGATGCCTGTCCGCACGGAATCTTCACAACCCACGCGGCTCTTCTCGCCCACGCGGAGGAGCGCCACGCGGAACTCGCCCCGGACCACGCCCGCCTTCACCGCCTCGCCGCCCGTCTCTGCCCCGTCTGGAGTCGCGCCCGCCACGCCCGCCGCGCGGCCATCGCCATGTGGGGGAAAAAAGTTCTCGACATCGCCGTGCGGCGCGATGCGGGGCCGGAAAAAATGCACGAAGCCCATCGAGCCCGTGAACAACTTGAAATTGTTGTCCGTCGCTGGCATGAAAGGGCGAGGGTGTTTATTTTTGGCAGTTCCGTCGCTATGGGTGTGTGGGATGGTATGGCGGATATTGACTTTGCCGTTGTGGATGTGGACGCTTTGGATGCCGGGGGTTGGCCACCACTCGAGCGCAATGCGGTCCGTTCCATCACAGAACTCCTGCGCCGTGCGGGGTTTTCCTTTGTGAACCTTGAACCCATTAGTCATGCGCGGGTACCTATTATCAAGCATCATGCATCTTCACCTATCCTTACTACAGCAAGAAGAGACGCGGAGGACGTTGTTGCGCGAAGTGTACGTTTCGTCCTAAATGCCCCAGCAGGGAAAGAAGATCGGGTGATGTTAGAGGGAAGTGTACGGGATGCTGTTGGGCCGTCGGGAGTGCAGCAAGTATGGTGGAATCGTACAGGAGACGTTATGTCCATGACTCTCAATAGTACTACTTCTGCCATTCGAGCGGCTATGTGTACACCCGCTTTAGTGACACCAGCACTACGAGCTAAAGTACAACCTGTACATGATGAGTGTAGACCAGAGTTGTATAATGTGGATTTTGATCTCAGTTTTCGTGCCTTTGGTATACGTAATTCAAATTTATTACGGCAATATTTGATGAGTCACCCATGTGCACGTCCTGGGGCAATTGTATTAAAAGATTGGAGTAAGACGAGTGGGGTAAATAATTCTGTGAATGGATATTTTACAAGTTATGCCATTAACATTATGTGGATTTACTATCTTATACAAAAAGAATACGTACCATATGTTGATCCATTAGATATTCCAGCATCATTAGTAAATTATACAGATTTTGGCCCAAAGTATATCCCAATGGTGGATCCTTCCCTTAGTCCAGAGGAGCTTGACGCACTTTACAGAGATGCAGGAGATATGTTGGTGGGATTCTTTTATTTTTACTCTTTTGAGTTTGATTGGGAACATCACGTTATTTCACTAAATCGACCTGGTATCACTACCAAAAAGATGTTGGGGTGGCATGTAGAAGATGTGGTACCTCCAATGATATCTACATTAGGTGGAGGAGGAGGAGGAAGTGGCGGTGGTGGTGGTGGTGGTGGTGGTGCTAACAATGGTGGTGGTGGTGGTGGTAGTGGTAGTATGAATAGTGGAAATAGTGTTGGCAATGGTAGTAATACAAAACGTCACCCCACTCGATACGAGCTTTGTATTGAAGATCCCTATGAGGAAAATTTAAATTTGGGTCGACATATAGGTATTACAAAATCGCTACGTGTACGCACTGAACTTTACCGTGGAATGCTTTCTCTTCTTAAGGATGGTGAGAAGGAGTCGTGTGTTTTTGCATCAACTGACTTGGCGGAGTCTGCTGATGTTGCAGGTACTTCTCCCTCAGCACTTCCAGCACGTGCTTTATTTAAACTTATGGCCTTGACGACACAGGCTATTGCCGAGTCCAAACAACTCTCAGAAAAAACGGATAGTGGTAATACAATGGTTGGTGAGAAAGCTGGTGTTACTACTGTTGTTGCTGGTGGTGGTGGTAGTAGTAGTAGTGGTAGTAGTAATGGTATAGATTCACCAAGTTCTTCATTACAAGAAGGATCATCAACGTTTACTTCTAGCTATTCACCTTCCTCTCCCATCTCTTTATCAACAGGACTCATTGGTGTTTCTGAGAAGAAGTTGGAGAGCTTATTTCTTGAAAAGGCACCCACAGAGTACCAGCTTACACGGAAAGTGTGGAACTGGCACCAACTCATACATCGATTGGGGTATAAGATTCACCGTGGTTATATACTGCCTAGACGAGAGATTGGTGTTCGTTGCCTCGTCCGCCGCGACGCTGATGACTCTCTACACGATTCTAACGGCAATACTAATACTACTAATACTGCTACTAACAATAATAACAATAGTAATAATAATAATAATAATAATAAGAGGGTTGCAACACATGGTCGTAACCTAACTGAAGGTATTCTACGCGATGTTAGTCGTGGATTCATGACACTTACACCGGAGTGGGTGGCGTGGTCTACACCATGGGTAAGTCAACACTTGCGTGGGTACAGTCGCTTAACAACGATTGCAGGTGATACGGTTACAACAGGAAAAACTACTTCTAATAATAATAGTAGTACTGCTCCTGTTTCAACACTTTCATCTAGTGGAGAACCTGCAGTAGGGCTAATGCGAGGGACGCGTCGAAATGCATCTCCTGTGACCGCTATGATGATAATGAAAAAGAGAATGTCAATGCCAGTGACAATGAAAGTGTCGATGGTACGGCTTTATGGTGGCGTAAAACGATTTTTACCCTTTAAATGTATTCGGTGATGGGGGATTATCTAACTCCCGTTCTGATTCACATTCTTTACATTAGTGTACAAAACAATTGTTGATGTGATTGTTTTTTTTTCTGCTGAGTTGCAGACATCTTTTGGGGGAGTAGACAATTTATTGATTTTTCTAATATTATTGTTTATTATTATCATTATTACTACTATTATTATTATTATTATTATTATTATTATTATTATTATTATTATTATTATTACTATTATTATTTATTCTATTTAACACTTTTTGAAGGTGTCATTCTTCTATTTCGTTACTGATATGTTTCTGTGGCTAAACTTTCTTCTCTCCCCCTTTATTTCTTTCTTGTACACAATGCACTCATACTACTGTGTCTTATTTACCTTTAAATCTCCGGGGTGAAGTAAAAAAAAAAAAAAGAGAGAGAGAGAGAAAAGGGAGTTTTATTTCTTTTTTCTGTCGTCCTACTAGTGGTCGTGGTGGTAGTTAGTAGTAGTTCTCGTGGTGATTGTGTTAGCGGTAAAAAAGAAAAAAAGAAAAGAAAACTAAAGCCCATGTCGTCTCTCTTTCATCGTAGCACAGTACTCCGCGCCTACCACTATGTACACCCAAAGAGTGGTAGACCCATTCGACAATATCGTCTTTATGGAGATCCACGATTTATAAACAATGAGGCGGCACTCATTAAAGGTCAGTGGGGACTCATCACCGCAGACTTTGGTATGGTTACACAATCACAACTTGAAAATGCACGTTTGGCGATCCTTCGACGTCTTCCACGTGGAGGTTTCACACTCACTATGCACACCGACTATGAAGAGTTTCCAGTTGTAAAGAAGAGTCCAGAGAGTCGTATGGGAGCTGGTAAATCGAATATTCATCACTTTGCATTTAAGTTTACAACCGGTGTGCCACTTTTTGAAATAATGCCAACGGGCTCTCGCCGGCTTAATCAAGCAGAGGCAGAAGGTATCTTTCTCGCAGGTAGACCTTTTATCCCGTTGCAAACAGTAGTAGTCCCACAGGGCCGTGTTGACGAGTATCATGTTTTCAAATAAATGTAACATGTCTTTTCGTATACATGTGTCTCCTTTTCTCGCAAAGGAAAGAAAGAAAGGAAAAAAAAAATAAAATAAAAGAAGATTGGTTGCTCCAAAAAGGAAACATATATATATATTTATGGTCTTGAAAGACCGTAAATAGTATCATCTTTCGGAAGGATTCAGTACTGTTGGTGTGCCTTTTCTTTTGTTTGTTATTCTTGTTCTTGTTGTTGTTGTTGTTGTTGTTGTTGTTGTTTTTTTGCTTGTGGTGATCGTTATGGTTTCTATTGTGTTTGCTTGTGTCTCTGTATATGTCTGTGTGTGTCTGTGTATTTGTGAGTCTTTGTTGTTTTATACTTATACTCTGAAGAAGAGGAAGAATGGACACACTCTGTGGATGAGGAGAGGAAAAGGTGAGAAGGAGAGAAGAAAACAAAAAAAAAAAAAAGAAGGGCTTGTATATAAAAATACCGTTTCATCATGCTTGTGTGTACATTTTGACTGTGTTATATTGCCATTTTTCTTCGCTTCTATTTCCTTGTTTTTTTTTTTTTTTTCTTTCTTTATTATTATTATTATTATTATTATTATTATTATTATTATTATTATTTTGGTAAATAAAGGGAAAACCAAATAAAAAAAGAGAACTCAACAGCTGAAAAAAAAAAAAATTTTTTTTTTTTTTTTTTAAACATCATCAAGCAGTATGCCTTTTCCAAGGTGTAGTCACCCCACAGAGGGAAACCAGGGCAGCAACGGTGGTGGTGGTGGTGGCGGTGGTGGTAGTAGTGTTAGTGGTGCTGGTTGTAATGATGCTGTTAATGGAGTTGCTTCTGCTGCTGCGAGCATTAACAGCCACACAAATAACAGTAACAACACCAACAACAACAACAATAATAATAATAATAACAACAATACGAATACTACCACGACAACAACTACTACCACGACGACTACAACTGCTGCAGGCACTGGTGTTGGTGGTGCTGCTACTACTGCTGCTGCTGCTGCTGCTGCCATCTCTTCCACTCCTGCCACGCCTTCAAGCACTCCTTCTCTCAACACGACTGCCGCTGCAACTGTGTCTGTTCCTCCCACCACTGGTATTGGGATAGCTGTTGGGCTTGGTAATAATCACCACAATAATAACAATAACAATAACAATAATAACAACAATAATAATAATAATCATCATCATCATCATCACAGCAGCAGCAACAACAGTCTACACAACACTCTCATGGGAGGGCCGCTGCTTCACCAGGTGAGTCACGCCTCCACGCCGAATACTCTGCGTGCCGCTTTGGCCGACGTTGGCGGTGACACCCTGCCCCTCGCCCAGAACGGCATGATGGGCAACGACGACTGGGCCCTCACCACACCAAATCTCTCGCTGCAGTTTCAGGGATACGCCCCGTCCCCCACCGTCGGCTTCGTGCGGCAGCCGTCCATGGGCTCCACCTCCTCCCACCGCTACTGCCACGATCCATACTCCCTCAGCGGATCCCAGCGCTTCAGTCCGCAGTCAAACCCGCTGAATAACCCCATCACACAAGACTACCCCATGCCTCCACTTAATATTGGTTGCTTTGATGATAAGACCACCGGGCCACTTTCTATTATGCCAGTCGTTCCCGCAGTACCAAAGGAACGCACAGAAACACGTGGACGACGTAAAACACGTCCAAATGAACATGCACGTGTTAACAAACCATTACCAGACATTCCGGCACCAACCTCTATGCGGTATTTACCGCCTCCACCACCACCATTGGACGCCATTCGAGACGGTCGTGTTCAACCCGATGCGCTTCAACGAATTCTACAACGATGGTACGATCGCATCATTACCGCTGAACAGAGTTACTTATCTCGCATAGGTCCTCATGTTTGGATATCTCTTACAACCATGCCCATGCAGCAACATCAACAACAGGCACCTTTTATTCAACAAGGTCGAGCCCCTGGTTGTCCTCGCATGGAATTCTTTGGACATCTTGGCATTTGGCAGTGGCTTGCAGAGGCGGAGCAGTGGTGGGATGGAACCATTCGACCTGCAACAGGGGCAGTTGTTCCCCCACCCCCACCCTACAACCTTTAAGAGAGCAGGCATTACTCTACCGCACTACTAGTAATAGTCATGGTAATTCATAATAAGAATAATAATAATAATAATAAGAGCAGCAGCAACAGCAGCAGGTAGTAGTAATAATAGTGGTGGGTAGTGGTAGTCTTCGGAGGACGACGGGCGCGATATAAAATACCTAAAAAAGAAAAAAGAAAAAAAAATAGGAATATGGACAGAAGAAGGAAAAAAAGAATGAAATAAAAAAAACGAAATATATATATATATATATATATATATATAAGCGAAAAAACGAAAAAAAAAAAACGTTAATAATGGAAAGAACAAAAAGAGAAATGTCAGGAACCTTTTTGTGAGCGTACAGATGCCGTTTATTCACCTCTTCATAAATAATGGAATAATGGAAAATGTAGACATTAATATTGGGCAACATTGAAGGGGACTGATATTATACATATATACATGTATGTATATGTCTCCCCATGTGCGAGAAAAAACAAACTGCTAAAGGAAGGCAAAATCGTAAAAAAAAAAAAAAGACAAAAAAAAACTAAGCTAGCAATCAAGAAGCTTTATTTCTTCTTTTCTCGCATAAGAAGATATATATATATATATATTCGTTCTCTCTTCCACGTAGAAGAAAAAAAAAAAAAAGATCGTAAAGGTAAAAAAGGTATGTTTCAAGGGATAAAAATGTGGGAGTTGTTTTCTCATGAGCATGTCTATCTTTTTCTTTGTAGGGTAAAGTCAGACTTAAATTGAACATGATTAAATCAAGAGTCCTCAAATTTCTTTTTCTTTTTATCCAGTTACGTTATACTTCTGTGTGTGTGTGTAAGAATTGTTTAGGGGTTGTAGTAGATGTTTTTTTTTTTTTTGTTTGTCTTACTATTAATGTCTGTTTTATATTTCAGGTTAAACTACTTTAAAGGCTTCTTTTTATTATTATGATGATAATAATAATAATTATTATTATTACCATTATTCTTGTTATTATTATTATTATTATTAT
>NW_021639871.1:163084-163393 GCF_002087225.1 Trypanosoma theileri
TATTGTCTTTTTGAGGCAAACAATGATAAAGTATATATATATATATATATATATATATATATATATGCCTTGATGGCTGTCGTTTCGTACATATTATAAATGTTTGCGTTAGCGCGAGGGAATTTTATTTTCCCCTTTTTTTTTATTTTATTGTTTTTCTTTTTTATTTTGCCAGTCTTTTTTCTTTTCTTTCTTTTTTTTCTCTTTTTTTTGTTTTTCTTTTTATTTTCCCGCTGTTTCCTTTTTTTCCCCTCATCGTCACTTTTCGTGGTACACTTTTTTCTTATGCTGATGCTTTTTTTTTTTTTT
>NW_021639871.1:164062-164343 GCF_002087225.1 Trypanosoma theileri
AGAGAGAGAGAGAGAGAGAGAGAGAGAGAGAGAGAGAGAAAGGAATAGATTAATAAATGCAAGAGAAAAGAAGGAAAAAAGGATATGAAGTGGTATAAATGAATTTTAAAGGTACTGAAGAGAAGCCCTGTGATTGAACGAAGAAAAGAAAAAAATAAAATAAAATTTATGTGATTCATGTGCTGCCGTATTCGTGATAGTGATGATAATAGTAAATAATAATACTACTAGTAGTAATGAAGGTAATAATAATAATAATAATAATAATAATAATAATAATA
>NW_021639871.1:165033-182987 GCF_002087225.1 Trypanosoma theileri
ATATATATATATATATATATATATATATACTACCTTTCTATCTATTTATTTATCTATTTGTGTGTAGGGATATGAAGTACCGACAAGGTACAAAAGCATTTATTTCTGCGATACGAAATGCAGGATCTACTCTTTATTTCTCGTAGTAACAAAGGAAATACTGTTGAACGAATAGGGGAGAACTACAGCCAAGCAAGGAATATAAAGAAAAAAAAAAAGAAGGAAAAAAAAAGGAACTTTTTCTTATTGCATTCCCCAGTACGGGCATCTAAATGGATTTCTTCAGGAATAACTTATGTTTTTTTTCATTCTAATTTCTTAATTCCTTCTTTTTTTCCGATTTCACTTTATTTTTTTTTCTTTTCTTTGAACGATTGCACGTCAACGACATTTCGGTTGTGTGGCTGCTTCTGTTCTTTGTGTTTCTCACTTTGTTGATGCCTTATCTCACTCCTGCGACGGCAGATCAGCCATCAAACAGAGAAATAACAACAATAAAAAAAAAAAGAATCAATAAAACCAAATCATACAAAGGAAATATGGAGCTAAACAACCGCACAATGAAGGACATTCCTTCGCACGTGGAGCCGTTCGGGTTTGACCGGAGTAAGGTGACTCCGGGTATCATGCACTTCGGCGTTGGGCAGTTCTGCCGCGGCCATCTGATGTTGTTCGTACGTGATATTCTCCGCCTCTCCGCGAAAGAGGGTGGCCGTTACAATGACTGGGGCGTGGTGGGCGTGAATGTACCGGCAGGGCCAAGGGAAAAACAGATGGAGGTGGACTTCAAGAAACAGGACTGTCTGTATACATTCACAACACTTTCCACCGAAGGGGAGGCGAAGCATTACTTAATGGGATCCATGCTGGATTACATGTACGCCCCAGAAGAACAGGCGAAGGTGCTGCGCATGTTGAAGGATCCACGTATTAAGATTATCTCCCTCACCATCACAGAAGGTGGTTACAACATTGATGAGAAGAAGGGCGTCTTTGATCTCAAAAATCGTGACGTACAACACGACATTTGCAACCCACAAGCACCCAAAACCGTATTTGGTTACATTGTGGAGGGACTTCGCCGCCGCCGCGAGGCGGGTGTGCCGCCATTCACAATCATGTCATGTGATAACTTGCGACATAACGGTGAAGTGGCAAAGAAGGCCGTTCTCGGCTACGCAAAGGCTGTAAACCCGGAGTTGGCTGCGTGGATTAAAGCAAACGTGAAGTTTCCAAACAGCATGGTAGACCGCATCACACCCGCCACCACCCCTGACAAGCGTGAGGAACTAAACAAGATGACAGGCATTGCCGATCGCGAGCCAGTTGTGGGGGAGGACTTCTATCAATGGGTGATTGAAGATAAATTCAACAATGGCGTGCGGCCACCGTGGGATCGTGTGGGGGTTACATTCTCAACAGATGTTCCCGGTTATGAAAACGCCAAGGTGCGTATTCTGAACTCCTCACATATCCTTCTCAGCTTCCCTGCACTCCTGCTGGGTATGACGTACATCCATGAGGGCATGTGTGATCCGGATATTTACCGATTGGTGAATGAGGCACTGGAGAAGAATGTTCTTCCAACACTACGTGTACCCGACGGTGTGGATATTGTGCAGTACAAGGATAAAATTCTATCACGCTTTAAGAATGCTGGTATTGGCGATCAACTCCTTCGTGTGGCCGGTGATGGCTGCTCTAAGGTCCAAGTCTTCTGGACGGAAAACGTTACGGCTGTTCTCCGCAAGAGAATGGATCCCTCTCTCTTTGCTTTTGGCATTGCGGCCTATCTGGAGATGTTGCGCGGCAAGGATGAGAAGGGCAATGAGATTCCCATCTTTGAGCCAACTCTGCCAAAGGGATATGAGAAACTTGTGCGAAGCAGTGATTTGGCCGCCGCCCTGCAGCTCCCCGCCTTTGACTCGTGGCGGTCCATGGACCACGCACAGCTGGACCGGGATGTCGTGATGTTCCGCCAGATTATACGGAAACGCGGGGTGCGTGCGGCCATGCCGTGGAGGGTGAAGAAGCATAAGGCACACATGTAGGAGATAAAGTAGAGAAGGAAAGAGAAAACGAAAAAAGGGGGAAAAAAACTGGAGTTACCGTTTGCCCTCCCGTGCCTTTGGTTGTACTTCGATATCGTTACCTTTATTTACAACACCATCGTTCTGCCCTTCACACACCTTCGCAGTGGGACAGCAGGGTCGAGAAGTAATAGGAAGAGGAAAGACCGGAAGGAATGTGTTGAAGAGAATGAGATGGGTGGGAAATGAGTAGGCAAGACGGGAAACAAAAAAAAAAAAGAAAAAAAAGGAGAGTCTAAATAAATGGTAGAGTTATGGCAAACGGTTCCAGAAAGAGAAAAGAATGAGGGAAAAATAGATCAAGGAACTGTAGGGTGGGAGTTTGGTAGTTGATGTTTTTTACCCTCTCTTTGGGGTGTAGACAGACATTTATATGGGCATTGTCTTGGGGAAAACGTGGGGGAGTTATCAAGACAGTATTCCATGAAGAAGAAAAAAACCAAAACGTTGTTTTATTTATTGGTTCTGTTTTTCTGTGTTTAAATAGTTTTCTCTTCGCATACACAAAAATAATAATTTATTTGTTTTTCTCGGTTTGTATTTCTTCCTGTAGGGTAATTGGTGTATTATGAGTCATGTCTCGACGGAACTGCCATTAATGTTGGGGGTGGTGGTGCCTTTATCACTAATAAGTAATGCATTTAGGTTTTTCGTAATATTGTTGGTTTTTTCGTTAGGTATCACTCTACATCTGTTTACCTTACCCTATTTATTTAATTTTGTTCTGGCTACATTGTTTGTATGGTCATTTATGCATATGTGTTTTTGACCCAAAGAAACAATAAAGGGAAAAGAAAGAGATAATGTGTGTGTGTGTGTGTGTGTGTGTGTGTGTGTGTTGACGACCACCCTATTTAAGTGAAGGTAAAGCAAAACGAAAAGAGGGATGGGAGAAAAGTAACACATATCATAGGGGAAGTGCTTGTGTTTTGTTTCGTTTTTTTTACTTTGTCTCCTTAATATTGATATTGTTCTTTGTTTTAGTAGAATCTTTACTGTATCCAGTGTTTATTTTCTACTCCTTTTTTATTTTTTTATTTTTATTTTTTTGCTGAATGTGAAAACGTGTTTGTAGTTCTAAAAGAACGGATAAGAAATAGGGAAGAGCGTTGGAGAAGGAGAAGGAGAAGGAGAAGGAGAAGGAAAGAAAAGGAATTGAAGAAGTGGAGGAAACTAACGGGAAATACGAGCGGAAAAGAGGTCACTTGAAAGAAGTGAACGGAAGAGAAAAGAAGAAGAAGAAAGAAAAGAAGGAAAACTGGGAATACAGATAGGTGGAACTATTCAACGAAAGGGAAATCCCCAAGCATAAAGAAGAGAAAACGAAAGAAGAAGGTTCTTCTTGTACATCATACGTGTTACACACCGGGTATTTACATATTTACATAAGTAAATAACGAAAAGAAAGAAAGAAAGAAGAAAAGAAAAAAGGGAGGAATCAAAGAAAACAAAAATAAACAAACAAGTAAAAAGAAACAAGGAAGAGGAGCAAAAAATAAATGACTGTGGCGATAGATCTTTTCGGTTGTCCAGGCTCTGGTATCAACGAGGGATCTGTAAACTCTACAGATGCGGCCATATTTACAGAGGTACCAGAAACACCTCGTGTTTTGGCAGACTCACATTGCTATTTGGCATATACCATGAAACGCTCACAAACCCTGCGTGTTGTACAACGCTCTAATCTTTTAAAGGGTTCTCTACGTGCACATACAAAACCTATTCACGCTGTGCGATTTGTGAATTACCGCAGTAACGTTGCGGCCTCTGCTGCTGAAGGGGAGTTCTTTGTTTGGGTTGTAACAGATGACTCCGTTGGTACAGGTCGTGATGTGGAGAATGCGGAGGGTGGGGCACGTTTGAGTGTGAAGATATACTTTAAGCTGAAGGATCCAGTCACAATTCCGTGTTTCTCCTTCTTTATTAACGCAGAGAACCGACGACCGGATCTACTTATCTTGTATGATACACAAGCCGCTATTCTCAAAAGCTCTGCATTAATTGCTAAGTATGATAGGGAACCACTAGAGGCAACTCTGCGACAAAATAGTACCCCATTGCGTACACTGCAGCAGGCCGTCAGCGTCTACAACAATAACAATAATAATAATAACAACAATACCCCTGCTTTATGTGCGGTAGGCTCTGGTGGTTGGTTTGCATTCACAACAGAGCCAACGATGGTCGCTGCGTGTACATTGCAGAACCGCAATACACCATCGTGGTTGTGTTGCGGTGGTGACACTGTGCGGGCATTGCAGTTACTCGACACACCACTGGAGGAGAGCAGCACTGTACTTGTGGCGGCCACTACACAAGCCGTCTTTCAATGGACTCTCACCGGCGTCGCTGAACCAACCCTACTCCGCCGTTTTGTGGTTGGTCCAGATGCATCTATTGTTGCCATGGAAAGTTCCCGTGAGACATTTGCTGTATTTGATGATAAGAAACGAGTGGCAGTGGTGTCTGTACAGCCACCTGAGAACTTTCTGTGTACACAGTATGTTATGCCAGCACAAGTGCGTCGGGGTGGATTGTGTTTTAACCGTGTTGGTGGTGTCAGCAGTGTGTTGGTGGATATATCTGATCGACTCACGGTGTTTGTGTTAAAGGGCCCAGAGAAGAAGGGGCAAGAAACAGCTCTGCAGCTGGGACGAGAAAAACAGGAAGAATCACAAGAACAAAGAAAGAAAACAACAACAACAACAACAACAACAACAAAAGATACGGGTAGTACTCCCACTACAGATGTGAAGAAAACAACAACAACAACGACGGCATCTCCACCTCCAGCAGCCACCGGGAGTGTTGGCTCGAGAACAATTGAGGCACGTGCGGGTAGCCGAATTATTGCGAATTTGGTAAGCCAATTGGGTCTTTCCCCTTCACAAGTACACAGCGCCACCAGCAGCAATATCAATAACAATAACAATAACAATATTACTACCACCACAGGAACAACCACCACAACAACTACTACCCCTCCTGTGCCACAACGCACAAGTCCGTATCTGCACGGCAGTCGACCCGCAACAGCCGGATTGGCAGCCACTAGTGGAATAACTCCACCAGGAGCGGCACCGCCATCCTCATCGCCAGTATCAAAGATGGGAACAACAACAACAACAACAACAACAAATACCGTGAAAAAAGAGGATGCGGCTCATGTGCATAGTCCTGGAGCCCCTGCTACTACTAATGCTAATGATACGAATACTACTACTACTACTACTGCTGCTGCTGGTGGTAGTGTTAGTACTGGTAGTGGTGGCAATGCCCCGCGGCCAGCACTGCATAATGCTTCTCTTCCACAGGCTCCAACTGATGGTGTACTGGCAGCCGCTGTTTCGCAGTCTGAAGATGAAGTGCGTCAGGCATTAAAACGTCTAGAATCTGCAATGGCCAACACCTCGCAGATCCTTCAATTGGTTCCAGATACCATTCGTCGTGATCATGAACAACTTCTGAACCTCAGCTTAGAGGCACAAATGACAGAACTCCAACAACGCATGCAGAAGTTACCACAACAATCACCAAAATCACAAACACAACAACAATCTGGAAGTGGTACCAGTTCAGCTGCCTTTGATACCTACGCACTTGTGATGCTTATGGATGCCTTATCCCGTAATATTACGAAGGGTGTCACTCGTGGTGTGGAAGAATCTATAGCGACACATCTCGATCATGAGGTGCGACAGGCAATAGGAAACCGCGTTCGTAATGCGCAAAAACAAATCCTTAAGAATCGCCTGGATGAAGCCTTAAAGGAAAGTACCACTCAATTCGTCAGTCAACTGGAGCAGACCGTTCAAGGTGTGGTGCGGCGTGAACTGGCGGAGGTTCTTGGTGGAATTAACGGATCTCTAAAGGCGTTGGAGCTTGAGAACAGCGCACTGCAGCGGGAATTGAATGTAGTGATGTCCAGTGGAGTGGTGGAGGAAATGCAGCGTATGCGGGAGGAACTGCGTACACTGCGGGAGACGGTGATGAGTCGTCAAACAGCCGCGAATGGATCTGCCATGCACGCCACCAGTACATTTCAAGGACGACGACCGGCTCCAGAAACTATTATGTCCACCACACTTTCTCTTATGCGAGAACAACAACAATATAATCATGCATTGCAGTATTTACTCCAATGTCATCAACCCCCACTGGTACTGCAGTTCTTCACAACACTCAGTCATGATTATGAGAACACGTACTCCGATCTCATTGAGGACACGAGTATCTCAAATGATGTGTGGTGTCAAGTTTTATTGCAACTCGTAGAGGCGGCAGGGGCGTCCACCGCAACGGAAATGCAGCGGGAAGTGGTGGTGAGTTTCGCCGTGGATATTCTCTCAGAGCGGGAACGCATGTTGGGTAGTACACATGGTAAGAAAGTCACCACCGCCATGCGGGATTTTGCAAGGAACGTAAAGGAGACGGTAACAAAGGCAGATTTTCTGCAGAGTCTAAAGAACTTGGAAAAGTTACTGCAGTAAGAAAGAAGAAAAAATAAAAATAAAAATAAAGAAGAAGGTAGCAGTTATAATCAAGGTAAAAAAGAAAAAAAAAGAAAAGAAGATGAAAAACAAAACAAAAGGAGAAATACGTACACCTATATATATATATATATATATATATATATATATAGTTGATGGAGTGTGAATGAGAAACGTGGAAGGTGAAAGAATGAAGAAAAAAAGAAGAAATATACAGTGTTTACACTCATAACCAAAAAGAAAAAGGAGGTTTAAAAATGAATTACGAAAAAGAAAAAGAAGAATAATGAAAATTGCAGTAGACGCCAAGAACTAGACAAGAGCGAGAGAGAGAGAGAGAGGAGAAATACTCTTTAGGTTAGTACTTAAATAGAGATATTATTTGATGATGTACGAGACAGATAGCTCTTTCTGGTTGATGCAACACAAGCAAAATTAACACTCAAAATAAATGCTTTTCAAGAGGGAAATAATAAATATAAAACAACATGGAATGAAAGTATGGATAATAATAATAATAATAGTAATAATAAAGAAGGAGTAAACAGCTGTATATGTTCTTTTCTTTTCTTTTCTATCTTTCTCTCTTGATGTTGTTTCTTTTTTTTTTTTTTTAATTCCTGAAATGTGTTGTTTCTTTTTCTTTTTTTTGTTTTTCTCTTTTTCTTTCTTGATTCATTGCTTCTCTACATTTGTTAGAGTTTCTTTGAATAGAAGAAGAAGTGATGGAGGAAATGTGTTGTCGTTTATGATTATGATTGTTATTGTGGATATTCGTATAGGTGGTGTTTGGTCGTATGATAGTAGTGGAGGTTAGGATAAATAACAGCAATAAGAAAAATAAATAAATAAATATATATATATATATATATTCCTATAGATGGGATGTATCTACATGGCAGTTGAATGCCTTTTGTATAGCCACGTCTATGTGTTTGTGTGTGCATATATATATACATATGTCTGTGTGTGTGCCTTATGGAGAGGCATTGTGTATGCTCTTTTTCAATGTTTTCTTTCTTGTTTTCGTTGTTTTTTTTTTTTTTTTTTTTTTTGTTGTTGTTTTCTTTTTATCTTTTTTTTCTCTGTTTATTTTGCAGCGGAAGGCGTGGCAAAAAAAAAAAAAAAGGCACTGCCGTGTGTGTGTTTATTAAATTCGTTTTTTTCTTTTTTCTAAATATTTACACTTTTTATTATATCTATCTATATATGGATAGATATTGATTGATTTTCTCCAATCATTACATCCATTGGGGGGATTGGTAGTAGAGTACTCTTGTGTAGATCTATAAATTAATCATTCTTCTTTTCTTTTTCTCTTCTTTTCTTTTATATATTTATATAGTTTTTTTTTTTCTTTCTTTCTTTCTTCCGTGAGGGTTTCCTCTCTCCCTCTCTCTTTCTTTCTTTCTTTCTCTCTTTCTCTCTATCTTTTTATTTCAAACATTCATTCATTCATTTATTTATTCATTCATTCTCGCCTAGATGCAACGCACACTACGCCGATGTCCACCGTTGCTTATACTCACTACATGGCGCCGGACTGTTTGGAGTAAGGCGCACAGTACTACCGTTCACAGCAGCAGCAGTAATAATAATAATAATAATAATAATAATAATAATAATAATAATAGTGATAGTAATAGTGTTATTGTTGTTGGGGGAAATATAGAGACAACGGCATTGCGGGAGGCCCGCCGATTCGCCTCTTCAATGATAACAAAGCGGAAAATTCGAAGTAAGACAACACGTGTAGCGGCCACTAGAGTTAACGCGGAAACCACAAGACGACAAACACAAGAAGGAAAAAAAGAAGAAGAAAAGGAAGAAAAGGAAGAAAAAGAACAAAAAGAAAAAGAACAAAAAGAAAAAGAACAAAAAGAAAAACAACAACAACGTGTGGAGATGATGCATAGAGAAGAAGAAACTGTGGTAAAGGCAGCAGCAGCAGCCATGGTAGCGGAGGCAGACTTGATTCAACAAAAATATATGAATAGTAATCCAGTCTATAGTAATAGCAACAACAACAACAAGAGGAACAACAACAACAACACCAATATTAATAATAATAACAACAGCAACAACAACAATGATAATCCCAATGGGACCCCTACTCCAGTTACTCCTACAACAACAACAACAACAACAACAACAATAACCGAAAGCAGTGAAGTTAATACTGCTGCTGCTGAAATAGGTTCTCTGTTAGATCTTGAAAACCCACTCAATCTACGCTTAGCAACTCTTATGCAACAACATGGAAAGGCATTTCGTGCCATTGCAGTCACCTATTCCACAAAGCGAGATTATAACTTTGAAATTGATTTCACAGATATTGCCTCTGGGGTAACTCTGCAGTGTAAACTAGATAAGGTGCGAACAGTTTACATGTCGTGGGTTCGTCAATTCCACGCGGCGTGGGTTGTGTTGTTTGTGCCTACACTCTCAACAGCAAATTCAACACTTTTGGAAAATGCGATATTATTTGGTGGAATTGGTAGAAGTGGTGTGACTACTTCTACTCCTGAAGGTATGAAAGGAGGAAATAAAGAATTTGAAGAACCAGATCATATTCTTTTATCCTATACCAAGATGCGAGAAGTACTTTGTAAAGTTAAACGTGATGAACAGGTGAATAGTGAATTACTTAGTAATGCCGTACTAAATGCCTATGCAGATGATTGGAAGAATTTCATTCACTCTCCTAATTCCTGTTCTCCCATGGCTGTAGTAACGGCGGCCTTTGACTTTCGACTCACACCTGGACAATCACCACTTAACAAATCACTCCTACACGCACAACTCTCATCCGCCGCTACAGCCCTACAACCACCTGGTAAACGCAGTACACTATCATCATCATCATCATCATCATCACGTACATCGACGGCTTCTATGAATACAACAGCTGCGGCTGCTGTTGTTTCTAGTAGTAGTAGTGGAGGAGGAAAGAAAGAATCTTGGATGTTGGTATTTGTATCTGCTCCTTTGGTGAGTGCATCTTCTAATGCTAATGCTGCTGCTCTTACTACCGTACCACCCATGCAAGACCTTCTCACAGGTGAGTTTGTAGAACCACTATTGCTTAGTGAAAGGAATGTGATTTATATTATTGGTACAGGTACAGCAGCGGAATGCTTTGCACAGTTTCCACTTGTACGAAAAGGTAAACAAAAGGTTTCCATTCTTTTACAAGATATAGAAAATCAATTAGGACTACGACGAATTAACCGACCCACACTTACCACCACACTTGTACAAGCATTAGATCTCTTTTCACGCTATACATGGATAGGATTAATGCAGCCAGAGGATGGCACACTGCGAGTCCCGCGATCTCCCAACACATTCGTTACTTTACATAGACGCTCCGTTACTTGTGAGAGTGTTCCAAACTTTTTGGAATCATTAGTTTCCAAAGGCCATCATCTCTCCATCTCTGGTGGTGGTATGCATACAGATACTAGCGGAGGAGGGGCAATGGCACAAGGGAAATTAAATCGACGATTGGATGAACATATTAAAGCCATTTTTAATAATAATGGACGATTGGAACGGGAAAAGGCATGGCGTACAAAATTACGGAATTGTGGTTGTTTCTTTGTAGAAGTGAAATCTGCAAATGTAACGGCAGCACGTCGTGCGGATAATCCTTTCTCTGCTCGTAATGGTATTGTAGAGTTTCATGGTCAATTATGGCCCTCACTGGATGGGGATAGTGGGAAGAAATCACCACCTGTAGAAACTTTAACGGCGAAATTCAATGCGAATGGGGATGTGAAATCCTTTGTAGATCCTAAATCTTGTATTCCAGAGAATTTACCCACAGAAAGTGAAAATGGATTAGAAAAGAAACATAAACCTCAACAATTGGCTTCAGGTGGTATTATTATCGCATGGGATGTAAAACGGGTTCTCTTATTTCTTCGTGATAGTGAAAAACTACGAGAGTTTCTTCAGAATGGTGGTCGTATTTGGTGTGCGCAGTATGCACAGTATCTTTTACGAGGATTTAATCACGATAATTTAGTTACCATGGAACGAACTCTTTTACAGTATAATATGGGACAAGGTAAACTACATTCTCTTGAGAAGCTTAAAATGATATTTGAAAAACAATTAGATATCGCTGTAAATACACGTCAACTTATTTCTATTTTACATCGTATGGATGGATTACTCGCTGCTACAGAGATGGAAATACGTGGTTTACAACTTGCTAATCAAGGAGAAATAACAAAATTTTCTCAACAGTTAAAAACAACACATGAGAAATTAGAAAAACTTGTAAATGAGAAAATTATGGAGTTTACTACTAGTATGGATGATGAAGTACGAAAAAGAATTAACTTTCGATCTCCACAAGATATTAGTACTATCATATATGGTGGAGCGCTTTGTCGTCATTTAAATTCTCGTTATCTCTCACCTCAACAGGCAAAAACACCCGTAACGGCAATATTACCTCATGCAGTTTGCCGTGTAACAGGAACACCCATACCAGATGCTTATACACAACCGGAAACTCTCTTGGGATTAACAGGAACTACTAGCAATGGAAATATTGTTAGTAGTAGTAGTAGTAGTAATAAACGCGGAGCGTCTGGTCTCAAAGAGGCATCTGTACGTTCAGCTTTATCGGCCATAGAAAAATATACTGCACGAAGTACAATAGATAATCTTTTTAATTGTACAGCAGTTGTGGTGGTAACATGTAAAGTGCGACCTGGTAATTTTCTTGAAGCCTTTTCTTTATATTGTCCCAGTAGTGATAGTGAGGATGAACTAAGATATAATATTGCTATTGATGATGTGGTTCCTGTAACGGATGAACCTGAATTATTGACTGTAATTCAATTAAAGGAAAAAATTGCTCACTATAAACCCTTACGGGCCTTACAACCATTGAAAAAACATGGGAAGAAAAGTTATGATTTGCGTAATCTTCTTATTCTCACAAACTGTGTTCATGATAAACTCACTGTGTTAGTAGAGACTGGTATTGTGCATACTATAGCAGAAACTGTACTTGGCCGAAATATGGATGAAGGAGGAAATCTCCCACTTGAACGTGTTTGTTTCTGTGATCTCTATCGTGCCTTTCCACCTCCTGGACAGGGAAGTGATAGTTTTGAGAATGACTTTATGGGTCTTGTAGATGCTGCGGAACATGCCGGATTTTCTGCCCGCTCTAACTGGGAAGCTGCTGCCCGTGAGTTTATTACCCCCATTACTACTACTACTACTACTACTAATAATAATAATAATAATAATAATAATAATAAACATTGCAGCAAAGGAGGTGATGGGGTGGCAGCGGCTATTAAAGCGCTCATCTCACACTGCGCCGCAACTGCCGGCACCTCACGTGATCCTTTTCGCAGCACCCACCCGCTTCCATGTGTGTTGAACACTGGAAAGTGTAATTCACATCCACAGGAACGGGCCTCTACGCGGGGTTTATTGTGGATCGTCACACCTGCAAAACTTCATCCCATGTTGTATAGATGTTTGCGTGGACGTAATGCCTCCTCAGGGGCTGATGCTATTGAACGTATTACTGTTTTACTCTCCGCAGAAAGACAAATTGATCTCTCCTTCTTTAAAGCACTTCAGCAATTACGATTTACAGAAAAGAAAATGCAATTATTTGAAGAAGGTGCCTTATTCCGTGCGGTGTTGCCAGAATGTCGGGATCGTGTACATGGTGAACTCTGTCATGTTGTGACTGCGACTGGTCGTCTCTCATCTCAATCACCAAATTTACAAAATATTCCAAGAGAAGAAGATTTACGTCGTCTTATTGTATCCCGGTTTGGAAGTGTTAATGGACGTATGATAGAGGCGGATTATAGTCAATTGGAAGTTGTTGTGTTAGCAGCACTTAGTCGAGATACTCGTATGTTGCAAGAACTACGAGATAAGGTGGATTTTCATTGTCTTCGTGTGGCTTTAATGACAAAGGAACCTTATGAAGATGTGGTTCGAAAAGCCAAACGAGAAAAAGATCCTCATTATATTCAATTACGTCAACAAGCAAAGACTTTCTCTTTCCAACGGCAATATGGTGCTGGTATTAATACAATTGCAACCACAACAGGATTAACAGAACAGGAAGTGGAAAGACTGATTGCGGCAGAAGAACAACATTATAAAGAACTTGGTCGTTATTATCGATTGGTAACAGACTGTGTAGAGGCTGGAGCCGATCGACTACTACGCTTACGAACATTGGATGCTCCCACATGGGCTCCTGCAATGCGACGGATGATATTATTAACAGAACCTATGCGTTACTTTGTAGTTCCTACTGGAAGTAAATTTGATTTTACAAAAGATCGAAAGAGTATTCCAAGATTAAAGAATTATCCTGTACAAGGATTGGCGGGTGAAATTGTACAAATTATGTGTGGAAAAATTATCCGACGGTTTTATGAACGACATAATTATAATAATAAGGCTTTTCTAGTGAATACGGTACATGATTGTGTGTGGATTGATGCCCATGCGTCAGTGGCAGATGAAGTTATGCATGATGTCTCTACTATTATGTCATCTACATCAGAAGCGATTGGTAGTTTATGGCCTGATATCAAACTGGATGTGCCTTTTAACGCTGATGTTCATATTGGACCTTCTCTGGGAGAACTCTCAAAATAAATGGGAGTTATTATTATTATTATTATTATTATTATTATTATTATTATTATTATTATACATTACATACATACATTACATACATATACCGTTATTTGAGAGTTATTATCTTTTTTTTTATTTTGCTGTGGATGCTTGTAGTTTGAATGCTGAAGAGAAAAAAGAAAAAAATTAACCAGAGAGAGAAAGAGAAAAATATATATATACAAGAGGATGAAGGGTTTTGCTGAAGGAACCCTCTCTCGCCGCGTTATTATTGCTGTTGTTGTGGTTGTTCTTGTTAACGTACTTTTGTGTTTGGTCGTATTTCTTTAGGGTCTCTTCTCTATTCCTTAAGAGAAGACTCTTTCAATTACCATAGAGTGTTATGAAAAACGGAAGGAAAGGTGAACGATGAGTTGTTGATTTTTTTCTTTTTTATCATTATCATTATTTCTTTGATATTACTATTGTTGGACTCATTTAACAGGGAGAAGACTGAAGAGAAGGCAATGAGAAGGATGTTTGAAAAAGAGAGAAAGAAAAAATAAAGGGAAGGGGCGGAACTGGGGATTGAAGTGAAAGAGGAAAAAAGAAAAAAAAAGAAAGGAAATGAATTAAAAGAAAAGAAAAAAAGTTTTTTTTTTCTTATTTGAATGAAAGTGTAGGGGGAGAGAGAAACCTGTAGAGAGTAACATTGAGGAAACAGGTGATGTTGTTGTTGTTTTTTTCTCTTTCTCCTTTAACTTTTCCTTTTTCCCATTCCCTTCTTTTTCTTTTTTTTCCTTTTTGCTATTGTCGTCTTTCTCACTGTGTAATTTCACTCTTCTCACCTTTATGGACAACTGTACCGTTTCTGGCTCAGGTAGGTTTTCTTTATTGGCTGTGCTTCCCTTCATATGGTTGTTTTTCTTTGTATTTACGTTCCTCATGGTTGTTATCATTATCATTATTGTTATTATTATGATTATTTACTCTTTGTTGTTTTTGTTTTTTTTTTTTTTTTTTTACTCATATATCCACTCTCCCCTTCTTTTTCTTTCCTTCCTTTCCTTTCCTTGTGTACCTATGTTTATTTAGATTCGTACAGCAGTTTTATTATTATTATTATTATTTCCTTATACACATTGAAAAGTATGTCCACCACTACAACAACAACAACAACACCGCCGCTGCTCTTTAAAGACACGGAACAACTTGTTGCGAAATGTATGTCGTTGGGTCTCATTATGCGGCGAGGCCCACACGATGTCACTCACGCCTCCGTAACTCTGCAGCCAATGCCAATACCCCGCGCGGAGTACACCGCCTTATGTGAAGAGCAGCCATTATGGAATGAGGCGGTGGATAACACCGCACGGAATTTTGAATTTCTACGCGATGCCCTGCGAGAGACCGCAGCGAGTGATACGGGATTTACCGGCCGGCTGCTGGAGATACTGCAGAAAGTCTATCTTGGCAGTGAACCCTATCAATCCATCATGTTGGGTGTATTTCGCACAGACTATATGCGGAGTGTCTCGGCAGCGGAGTGGAAGAATGTGGAGATCAACACAATCAGTTGCTCCTTCGCAGGATTATCACCACTCGTGACGGAGTTTCATAAACATATCGCGGCTTATCAATCTGCTCTGCAAGGTGAAAGTTCTAATCACCACAATCCTCATCATCATCATCATAATAATAACAATAAGAAGAAGAGTTCTGAAGTGCATGGGGTGTTGGAGCGGAGTTCATCTGCGAAGGAAGTACCGGAGGCTATTGCCGCAGCCGTACAGGTGTGGTCTGAACAACAAAACTTTGAAGCCCTTCGAGCCTCGCATCTCTCATCGCATTCAACAGAATTAAAGCCACCGATTGTATTGGTGGTGGTTCAGGAGAATGAACGGAATACCGGTGATCAATATGCTTTATTGTTTGAAATTTTGGAATCCCATGGTATTATCTCTATGCGGCGAACACTAGAGGAACTTCGCACAAGTATGGAATTACATTCTACTTCCAATGGATTACCACTTGCTGTGGTGGATGGTCAATTTCCAGTTGCGGTGGCTTACTTTCGCAGTACTTATATACCTGCCGATTTACCAAATGAGTCTGCATGGGCTACACGTCTGGCATTGGAACGCAGCAGTGCGATTAAATGCCCAAGTGTACCATATCATCTTCTTACATTTAAGAAATTACAACAATTATTATGTGATGTGGATAAGGTGCTTATCCCGATTGCATTTAAAGGAGATGTTAAAAAGGCAGAATTACTACAGCGACACTTTATGCCACAATATACACTTAACCCAGCGGAAGTGGGAGAGGCGGCTGTAGAAGAAATTATTCGTACGGCTCTTCAACGGCCTGGACAGTTTGTTCTCAAACCACAATTAGAGGGTGGTGGTAATCTTCTCGCCGGTGAAGAGATGTGTACAGCATTGAAGGTTAGTAAAGAGGAGGATCCTCATCGGTATAATAAGGTACGACGTGAATATATATTAATGGCTCATATTGATTATCCAATCTCCTCCGGTGCATTTCTGGTACATGAAAAACTCGTCCAGTTGGAGCATAATATGTGTTCAGAACTTGGTATCTACGGTGTTATCCTCAGTGATGGCAACAAGAATAATAATAATAATAATAATAATAATAATAATAATAATAATAATAATAATAATAATAATAATAATAATAATACTGGTGTTGTTATTCTACGCAACTCCAGTGCTGGTTATATTGTACGATCGAAGCCTGCTAATGTGGAAGATGGTGGTGTAATGGCGGGTGTTGCCGCCCTGGACTCGCTGACACTAATATGAAAAGGAGTAAATGAGCGAAAAAAAAAAAAAAAGAAAAAAGAAAGGAAACAACAGAGTGGGTAGGAACTTACTACTAAACTACCTCTGTTTTGTTTTTTGTTTTTTTGTTTTTAATTTCTTCCTTTTTTTTCAATACAATTTGCCAAAACAAAAGTGCGTGGGTAGAAACGATGGAATTATGTGTATTATCAGCATTCCTTATTACCTCTACTATTATTGTGATTTCTATGATTTTCTCTCTTTCTCTCTGTGTGTCTGTATGTGTTTTTTTCTTGTATGATTATCATTATGTTCTTCCCCTTGTTGAATTTAATCCTCTTTTTTTTTTTGTTTTCTCTTACCAGCATCTATTCCGTTATTCACAGCAAGTAAAACACATACACATTAATAAGTACACACAGTGACATGTATATTCATATATGTGTGTGGGGCAAACATTGCTTTTCTTATCAACTAGTGGGCAGTCAGCTGCATATTTGTTCTTTTTTCCATGGACAACTGCGGCGTTACCCCGCTTGGAGATTTCCAACTATCATAATTTATCCCTCTAATGGCCCTTCCTTCACGGTTAGTGAAACCCAAATGATAATAATGATGATTCCTTATCTCGATTCGACAGAACAATAGATGCTGTAAAATACATATCCGCAGAGAAGTCTGATATATACTCTTCTTTTTCCCCTCCTTTGTTTACTAATTGGTTTAATTACACCTACTTCATCTTGCAGTCGCACATACATACATATATAAAGAAGTATATATATAAACTAGTGGGCAGTCAGCTGCATATTCGTTCTTTTTTCCATGAACAACTGCGGCGTTACCCCGCTTGGAGATTTCCAACTATCATAATTTCTCTCTCTAATGGCCCTTCCTTCACGGTTAGTGAACCCCAAATGATAATAATGATGATTCTTTATCTCGATTCGACAGAACAATAGATGCTGTAAAATACATATCCGCAGAGAAGTCTGATATATACTCTTCTTTTTTCCCCTCCTTTGTTTACTAATTGGTTTAATTACACCTACTTCATCTTGCAGTCGCACATACATAAAGAAGTATATATATAAACTAGTGGGCAGTCAGCTGCATATTCGTTCTTTTTCCATGGACAACTGCGGCGTTACCCCGCTTGAAGATTTCCAACTATCATAATTTCTTTCTCTAATGGCCCTTCCTTCACGGTTAGTGAAACCCAAATGATAATAATGATGATTCTTTATCTCGATTCGACAGAACAATAGATGCTGTAAAATACATATCCGCAGAGAAGTCTGATATATACTCTTCTTTTTTCCCCTCCTTTGTTTACTAATTGATTATATTTTCCTTTTTTGTTGTTAAACTTGCATGGAAAGGAACCAAAAAAAAAAAAAAGAAAGAAAGAGAAAAGGGCGCTGAAAGGGGTTATTTACCTTCGCCATGGTTCACTCAGACATTATTGCATTATAAAAGAAAAGAAAAATGACTCTTTCTTTCTTTCTCTCTTTCTTTTCTTTCTTTCTTTCTTTGTTTTTTTCCTCTAGTTGGTTAGATCCAATTATCTGAATCAAGGAAGTAGGTGTTACATTTCTCGTGTAAAATGCCTCCTCGCTTTTCAAAGACCGCCGGCAGCACACCCTTCACGCAGAGAGCTCTCAACATCTTTCAAACGTACAGACGCGATATCTTTTTTTCTCTGGTGGCTCTTCTCGCGCTGGGAATTGTCGCCCGCCGGGAGATGATGGTGAACGGCGTGTTGGGCCGCCCAGAGCGGGTGGAGGTGATGCCGCGCGTGGAGCGGGAGTTCGGGAAGAGTGGACAGAGAAGAGGTGGTGGGGCAGCGGAGTAATCTCTGATCTCTGTAGGCGATGAAGAAGAATAAATGAATGAATGAATGAAGGAGTTTATATATATATATATATATATATATATATATATAT
>NW_021639871.1:183432-188098 GCF_002087225.1 Trypanosoma theileri
TTTTTTTTTTTGTTATTTTTCTCTTATCACCGTTTCCTTTTCTCTCTATCTATCTCCTTCGTTCTTATTCTTTTGTGTTCGCCCATTTTTTTCTTTCATGGCTCTGGTTTGTGCTTTGATAAGAGAGAGAGGGAGAGAGAGACAAAGGGAAAGTGAATGTGGGAAAAACAAATGCGTAATGGAAGGAAGAAAATCGATGTGTGTTGTTATTATTGTTATTATTTGTAAGTTTTTTGAAAAAAAAAAAAGGAGGGTAAAAAATGAAAACAGGAGGATGAGGGTAGTACATTAGAGATAATATTCTCTCTATTCATCTCGCTATCTATACTCTTTCACTCTATCCTCCTTTCCTCCCTTCCCACTTGTATGTTAATTTATACATATCTATCTATATATATGTCTATGTATATACATATGTTCCCATTGATAATGGGTTCTTCTGATTAATCTTCTTCTTTGTGCATTCTTTCTTGTTATGATCTCTTCTTTTTTTTTCTTTCTTTCTTATTATTATTCTTGTTGTTGGAGTACAGTGAAGATTTGAAGGAAACGAGACACTGGCTGGCATTAAGTGCCGCATCTCCTCTCCAGCCACCGCCATTGCACCAGCAGGAGCGGCTAAAGAAGGGTTGGGGTGCGAAGTGTGTGTGCCAATTAGAGCCAACAAGGCTGGAAATATTAGAAAGGGAAATTCAACACAAACAAGAATAAAGGGAGGAATTTAAAAAAAAGAAACGAATACAAAGGAAAGCAAAAAAAAAGAGAAAAGAGAAAAGGAGGGAAAAACAAAATAAAGGGAAGAAGAAGCAAATTTTTTTTTTCGTTGTTCAACTTTTCCTTTACTTTTCGTTTACTTTTCCTCCTTTTATTATTAGTGTTATTATTACCATTACCACTATCATTCTCGTTATTACTATTTATTTGGTTCTATCTATCTATCTATCTATCTCTGTGAGTGAGTGAGTGTGTGAGTGAGCTTGTGGGGAATTTGCGAGTCTGTGTGTGTGTGTGAATTGTAAAGAGGCAGGTTATTTATTTATTTTTATATATATATTGTTATTATTACTCTTCTCGTGATGTACATGTCTGTTCGAAAACCACCGCTCTCCACTTCGTCGAAAAACACCACAAAGCCCGGAGTTCTGCGTAAAGGAGATGTGAGTGGAACTGTAGGAGATCAGAACTCGCGGAGTGCGACCCCATCTGTGCCAAAGACCGTACCGCCCCGCAGTAATACCCGCCGCAGTAGTGGAACTCCACTTTTATTTAATTCCCTGCGAGGAGGCGCCTCTGCTTATCAAACCACAAACACACTCTTCACAGGAAGTTCCTTGCAGGGTAAATTGGGAATACCAAAGACAGATAACCATAACAACAACAACAACAACAACAACAATGACAACAGCGATAATAGCAATAATAATATTATTAGGAGCAATATAGTACATGATGAGGAATCTGGGCATGCTGGTCATGTGCCATCACCTAGAGCTGGAAATGGACGTAATATTATAGACCGCCGTTTACCACCTAAACCAACGGCGAAACGCAATGCCAGTGATAATGTAGCTGCTGTTCTCGGTGGATCCACACTTGGTGGAACTCACAATAATGATCGTTACTATAATGGTGGTGCTGGTGTTGGTGTTGGTGGTACTCGAAAGGCTTTTTCCGGTCCTCCTTCTACACGTGTGCCGGCCAATCAAGGCGGTGGTGCGGGGGAATCATCTCAACAGCAACAACAACAACAACAAAGACCACATCCACCTGGTAGTGGAGGACCTAAATTGGGGGGAAGTCGTCCCATTCATTTTGCCTTAAATGCGAATGGGAATCAACGATTATCTCCAATGCCACCACGTCCTACAGCTGTATTTGGACAAACAAGAAATGGTATAGAAACAAACTTGGCTTCCCCACGTCACACTCGCGGACGACAACAACAAGAGGCGGTGGATCCATTTGCCACTACACAAGTGTTAAATGGTTTGGGCGCACATCTAGCCTCAGAAGCAGATGTTGGTACTGGTGGCGGTGGTAATGGAGGACGATGGGGTAAAAATGTCTCTCCACCATTTGCATTGGCATCTGTTAAATTACAACAGTTAGGCTCCACACAGTTACCATCATCACCAAATCTTCCAACAACAACGACGACGACAACAACATCATCAGGGGCAAACCCACGGCGAAGTAGTCTTTCTAGTGGTGCTTTAAGTGGGGGTAAACGTAGTCCCACTAGTGTTACTGAAGATATGACTAGTAAGAATAATCTTCAGTATGATTTCCGTGTGGTAGCGAGTACAGGGAAAAGTTTTAACTCTCCTATTAAATTGACAACAGGTGTAGGATGTGTTCAAGGACTTCGTCCTACAATGGAAGATGAACATTTTATTAGATTAAATGCCACATCTGTAGCAGGACAACCTGTATCTTTATTGGGTATTCTTGATGGACATTGTGGTCGTCGTGTAGCCGATTTGGCAGCCAAGTATGTACCTGATAACTTTTTATCCCATTCTGCCCTTGGTGAAAATAATGCGTTAGCCTTTGTAGAATCTATTATACAAGCTGATCGAGCCATTTTTCATGCCTTAGGTAAAGGTGGAGTAAGTGGACCTGGTGTTAGTTGTACGAGTAGTGGTGGATGTACACTCATTACGGCTGCTGTGCATGGGAGAATGTTGTATGTAGCTTGTTTAGGGGATGCTCGTGCGGTCTTGTATGATGGCAACATGACAATCCCAATGAGTGAAGATCATAAACCCACAAATAAAAAGGAACATACACGTATTCTTCAATGTGGTGGATTTGTTCAATTTGGTAGAGTTTGTGGAATTCTCGCCGTGAGTCGGGCATTAGGAGATTATGAATTTAAATTTAATGGTAATCGTTTTATTGCAAATCGAGAATTAATGGTTTCCAATGTTGCTGATGTGCGACAAATCAATTTAACGGATTCTAGTAAATTTCTCTTAATGGCCTGTGATGGTCTTTGGGATGTGGTGGAGAATGAAGAGGCCACTCAATTTGTGCGGGATTTCCTAAGCTACACCCCAGATGTCGGCTCCTCACCAGAAACCACTAAAAGAGCCTTAAACAACTGTTGTCAAAAACTCGCCGAGTTCGCCATTGACCGTGGAAGTACCGATAATGTTTCTGTGATGCTTCTCTTCTTTCACGATGTGGCGGATGTCGTTGCGAGTTTTGATAAACCCGCCGGTGGTGTTGTGCCGACGCCGCCACACCACGTCGTCTCGCCAAGACTGACGGGGCCGAGTAGAGGATTTCTCCTCGGCAGCACCGGGGCGGCCGCCAATGATGGAAGTTTACACACCGGGAATAATAATAATAATAATAATAACAGGTACAACTACAACAAGCATACCCAAAGTAGTAATAGTAATAGTAGTAGTAGTAGTAATAATAACAATAATGGTGCTGGCGCGGCTGCGGCTGGTAGTTATCATCATACTACTACTACTACTAATACTACTACTAATGCTAATAGTAATAATAGTGGAGTTGGAGTTGGGATAAAGCGGTCATCTATGCTTACAGGCTCTTCATGGCATGGCCGAGGTCCACCCTATGTGGTGAGAGAAGTGAGTGACAGACTGTTTACTTTTGGTGTTGTGTGTTCCACTGAGAATGAATGAAAAAAAGAAAGATAGATAGAGAAAGAGAAAGATGATGTGGAATGTGGGAAAACCTTTCTGATGATGTGTGGGAGTAGGTTGGTGTTCAGTGTTCAATCGTCTTCTTGTTATTCTTTTCTTATTTCAATGAATTATACACTTCGCGTTTAGTATACACGTGCACGTATATATGTATTTATATATTTATATATTTATATATATATTTGATTTATATCCATGTACACATATATCTACAGTTTACTCTGCTAAATGGGCTGAGAAGGAAGGAAGGAAAGAAAGAGGGAAAGAAGAAAATGAAGAAAAAAAAGTATATATATATATATATATTAAAATGGTCGGATGTTTGTTTGATTGTTTGTTTATTTGTGTGTGTGTGTGTGTGTGTGTGTATTTGTAGAGAATGAAAAGGGGAGGGGAGTGAGGATGAGAAGATATGAATGACTACATAATGACGTACATACATAGACTTGACAAGAGAAATACAGAGGGGGCATTTAAAGATAATTTTCTTTTCTTTCCTTTTCTTTTTTCTTTTTTCTTTTCTTTTCTTTTTTCTCATTCTTCTCTGCACAACCACCGTGCACACGAGAATGTGCATGTGTACGTATCTATGTATGAAATTCTTTTTTCTTTTCCTTTCTGTTTGTCTGTGTGTTTGCGTGAAAGGTGCTGTTCGTACGCATTTTTTTCTTTTCTTTTTTATTTCATCCTATCCATTGCCTTTATATATCTTTGCGTACCTGTGTGTGTGTGTGTGTGCGGGTGGTTTCTTTCCTCTTTTGTTTGTTTGTTTGTTGTATTTCCTGGGGAATGGTGAGTTATGATGTAAACCAATATTTATCTCTCTATCTATCTATATATATATATAGTAGTACGAAAGAAGAAAAAAAAGAAAAAGAAGAGGATAATAACAACAATAAGGAGAGCAATACTGAGATCGGAGGAGGAGGAGAAGAAGAAGAAGAGGCAATCAAATTCTTCCTTTTTTTTGTCCTTTCTTTTTTTTT
>NW_021639871.1:188788-189065 GCF_002087225.1 Trypanosoma theileri
ATGGGACCCCCCCCCCTCTTCCCCCCAAAGTACTTTGTTTCTTTTTTTTTTTCCTTTCTCTTTTTCCTTTTTTTCTTTTTTTTTTTTTTCTCCTGGTGGTTTATCACCATCGCTGCTGTTTTCTTTTTTCTTTTTTTTTTCTTATCTCTTTGCGTAAATCCCCGCACGTACACTCTCACAATCATTCAATCTCTATAAATCTTGTGTGGGTCTCTCTTTCTTTCTTTCTTTATTACGTGTTTCTCTTTTTTTTTTCTTTTTCCTCTCTCTCTCTCTC
>NW_021639871.1:191099-192817 GCF_002087225.1 Trypanosoma theileri
ATCATCATCATAATGCCTCGACAGGATCTGAGGTGTGTCCACTCAAGTGGAAAGATAAACACTTCTTCATTGCACTGCGTGTGGAAGGTGAAGATAAATTGGTGGAACTCCCACGACTCTCTAGTAAGTTACCCACCGCAGAGGAAGTGATGGCCTACTGCGCCGCCCACGCCGAACAACACCATCCACACGAGGAGGAGGGAAAAGAAGGAAAAGAAGGAGGAGAAGAAAAGAATTCCTCTTCACAAGGAATTGCTGTAGACACCACAGCACGAGCCCAACTCCCAACACCGCGGGAAATTCAACAAATGCGATCCTTCCGTCAATCCACACTCATTCAACACACATGGACACCAGAGGAAGTGGCGGAGATGCGGGAACGTAAAAAACGACTGGGTGTTCGCGATGCCGGCAGTGCGCCTGTTCATCTCACTGTAAACGCCCTTCATAATATGCGGCTGGAGACGGAACTCGGCATTGCGTCTAGTCGACATGCAACTGGACACACCGCCATGGCATTAGAGCGACGAACAGAACCGGTGCTTCTTAACCGCAAATCCCAAACAGGCACCACCACAATAATAACCACACAAAGAAATGAAAGTTTCTCACAATCACAATCACAATCGCAGGGAGGATGGGTAAGTGGAATGTCATTGGCTGATCTCGCCCCTGGACCACTCTCACCTCTCAACACACAGGAAATGGGAGGATCACAATCTATATCGTCTCCAGTACTCTCACAGAAATTTTTGGAGCGGTGGGAGGAGAGTAAACAATGTGAGGAGAGTTTCTACGCCTATGTGAGTGATGAACGTCGAAGTGCGTACATGTCAAAGATTACCCGAATTACACAACAAAACTATGAACTTAATAAACGAGACCGTTTACGTGGTATTGATAATGAGAAACGTTTAGATCGAAAGGGAAATTTACTGGAGTCTGGTGGTTTATGGATTGTGGATGATCAACGTCGTGCCCAACTAGCACACAAATACCAAATGGAACAGGATGGAGAAAACGCAGGCACAACTGCTGGAGATGGAAAAAAGAATGCAGTGGAGAAAAATACAGAAGATGCAGCGGCGAATACCACCGCACCGCCTCCACCAATGCGAGAAGAAGATGTGATGCTGCAACGATTTATTTCTGAACGGAAATCACAGGAACTCTCCTTCAGCTCCGTACCAGATGAATTCATGACAGTGGATACCATCACAGTAACTCCATCCTTATCGGAAAAGAAGGGAATGGAGGAATTACAACAACCACAACTACAACCAACACCAACGGCCACAACACGATCGCCAGAGTTGTTGTTATTGGGAGCCAGTCCACGTATTGTAACATCGCAGCTGCTGCATCAAGTAGTGAGTAGCTCCATGAAAAGAGCAGCCACGTATAATTCTCTCTCAGTGGAAGAGACACAGAGCGAAACACGTAGTGTGGGAGGTGAACCACCCAGAAAGGCAGCCCGACACGCATAGAAAGAAAGAAGAGAAAAAAAAAAAAAGAAAAAAAAGGAGAGAAAAAAAAAGGATGTGTGTGGATGGGTGGGAAGAAGAGATGCATATAGAAAAAAAAAGGGGCAAAGAAATGAAATTGAGTGAGCAACTATTTTATTATCACTAGAGAGTTATTGTTGTTTATATATATATATATATATATATATATATATAAACTCTCTTGCTGTATTTTTAAGTTGGTTTTCTCCATTC
>NW_021639871.1:192917-195948 GCF_002087225.1 Trypanosoma theileri
TTTTTTTTTTTTTTCGTTCTGTGTTGCTTTTGCTAAAATTCTTCTTGTTGTTGTTGGTGGCAGTGGTGGTGTTTGAATTTAAGTATTGGTAGGAGCGGAAAAAAGAAAACAGGGAGAGAGAGAGAGTGGCTTTGTTGTGTATGTGTAAAAGAAGGTAATATATTTCCTTCTACGTTTAACAGTAGAGATGAGGAGAGGAATAAATAAATAAATAAATAAAAAATACACTCTAATTGGATATTGGTTCAAATAGAAAAAAGCAGTCTAATCCTTTTCCCCCCTTCTCGTTCTCTCTTTTTTTTTTTTTCTTTTTGTTTCTTTTCTTTTCCTGTATTCACCAATTAGAAGTGAAAGGGGCAACGAAAGGAAAGGAGAAAAGAGAGTAGCTAAATGGGAGATCAGTGGGTGGCAGCATCCATTCTCCATCCCGGGCCCCCAACAACATCCATCAGTAGTAATGGAAACAACATTAGCGGCAACACAACAACAACAACAACAGGATTAAAACGTCCACGCGATTCCTATTTGTACGATCGTGATGGAAAACGATTGAAGGGAATGAAAGGAGAAGCCGCACGGCTTATGCACGATCATCGCATCTTCAGTAGTGAAGAGGAACTTCATCATTTGGAACAGGCGTTAGCGGCAGGGCAGCGAACAGCAACGGCAGCGGCGGCTGATGGTGGTAGCGGTGGTGGAAGTAAAGCACATGGATTGCCTGCACTTCCCGATATGTTTGGAGTAGTTGTTTCCACAGCGGTGGGAGGAACCACAATGGATACTGTGAATGGTGAGAATGTGAATAATGGGGCTTTAGTGCCACCCATGCATCGCTGGTCACTTGTGCAGAATCGGCAAGTTACAGTAAAGCCGTTTTCAAATACTATAGAGAAGTGTGAGGTGTCTAATCCGTTAGTGAAGATGGAGATGCCGTCTTTGCGGATTAGTGGATGTGGGAATCGTTGGGTACGAGCAGATGCACAACATGTGGAGAATGCCCTAACATCTCTTCTTTCATCACAACCAACACAACAAGAAGGGAAAGAAGAACACAAAGAAGAACACAAAGAAAAACAATCAACAGCTGAAGTAAATGTGGAAGAGGGTTGTGGTGATGGGGTAGAGAGAAGTTATACCGAAGAATGCAGGAGAAAGGATCTCCCCGCTTCGTGGATTACATATGCCTTGTCAGCCCCTGCAGAGGCTGGACTCTCTGTATTAAACGCACCCGTCACCGCATCTCCCTTTGCCTTCTTCACTCTAACGGAAGAAGAATACACCACTTTGGGTTTGGATGCGGATATTTATCAACCCGTATTTGTCTCTCATGCGAAACATAACTCGAATGCTAAGATGATGATGTTACCCTGGCGTTTTGACTTTACATCTACATGTAAACTTATTACCTTGTATGAACGTTTTGGTAACTTTGCGGTGGTTGCAGATCGTTGGAAGTATGCTGATAGTAATGGTGTAGCCCCTGCGAGAGATCTGCAGAAAACAACAACAACAACAACAACAACAACAACAGTAACTCCACCTGTGGAAGTGATGATGGAACGCTATAGACTCGTAACAGAGGCGGTTCTTCGTAATAGACTTCATTTATTACAAGGACTTCTTGAGGGAGATACTGTAGGAGTTGAGGCCACTCTTTCTCATGATAGCACCTCCGCTAGTCAGACAAGCGGCGTAAAGAAAAAGCAGATGGAAGAACGGGTAGTGACATCAACGCACCCATTGTGTTCTTTATTGGAGAAACATCCCATTCTCGCCGCACAGCGAAAACGGCAGGAATGGCTTACGCAGAGGCAACAGAAACTAAACCAGAATGATGATAGTCAACTCACACCTATTACAAATGAGACTAACGAAGATGTGGTACTTACTCGACATAGAGTAGATATCCTACAACAATGGGGAGAAACAGCACTTTCTCTAGCTTGTTCTTCTTATTCACCATCATCATGTAATGCTACTGGTGTTGATGATGGTGTTGATGGTGTTTCCTCTTCTTCCTTATTAGTGCAAACCGATAACAATTCTGAAAAGGGAAAAGTGGATGTTGGTGATGCTGATGCATCAATGTTGATATCTCGTCCTCCACTCCCTTCTGCATCTCCATTCTGGTATGATACTATACTAGAGCAGGTACGACGAGAGCAACTTCATGAGTATCTCATCAGTGAAGCCAAGATGAATGTACCATACTTTAATGCGGTAGTGGCACTTCGTCGTGTGGATAAACAGGCAACATTGTTGTTAGACAAACTAAAGGCGTTAACACATGATGGACGAACTTCACAGGGAGAAGTGGATCCTTCACAAGCTGGGGATATGGAAGGTAAAAAAGTTATGCAAGGCAAAAGACGAATTGGGGTTAAAAATCGTAAACAACAAAATACAGCAGATGCTATGGCGGAAGTTAGTTATCAAGCTGTAAAAGATGAAGTTCAATGTATACCATTTCACTGTGAACGACTCAAGTTATCTGTACAGGCAGGATGGTTTTTACCCCCTCCAGTTGGTAGTACAAATGGTAAAAAGTCTAGTGGAAGTGGTGGAGGTGGCGCTAATAGTAACAGTTCCGCTATTGTTAATCGAGCTTTAAGTAATTTTTCAGAAGCTCTCTTGTTAACATTACCGCCAAGTGTACCTCGACTTCATCTTGGGGTGGAACATGAACTGGAGAAGCACCTGTGGGAGGACCACAGAGCACTTAGTGATGATAATGCAGAAGTGCAACAACTGCTTAGTGAGGCCCGTGTACTTTATACACAGAATGTGATTCTACGCCGCTTTGCAGGAAGATGTGGAGTGTTGGAGGCATCGCTGAAGAAGTTGGCGAGTGAGGCTGCCGCAGTGGAACTATAAAGGAAAAGGAAAAAAAAAAAAAAGAAGGGGATGGGGAAAGAAGAAGAAGAAGAAACAAAAGGAAAAAAGAGAAAAATAAAGACCAGTATAGTCTTTTTTGTTTCATTTTTCTTTTTTTTTTTTTTTTTTTTTTTTTTTTTTTTTTTTTTTTTTTTTT
>NW_021639871.1:196438-198779 GCF_002087225.1 Trypanosoma theileri
TTTTTTTTTGCATGTCTTATGCGTTTCCTCGTTGCCGGTGCGCAATGTTGGTAGGAACGCCATTATCTCTGTGTAATTCCTCCTTGCGGCGCACTGCAGTTTGTGGTCTCCATTGTCGTTTCTCAGTATGTTATCACAACTTGTTTACATCCATACGTGCACATGGTAGCATCCATAAGGCGAATGATAAGAAAAAGAATAATAATAATAATACCGGTGGTTCTCTTCACTCTACTGCAAACAAGATGAGTACAAGCTCTCATGTTGATATGGATAATAATGATGCTACTACTACTTCTACGGTTCATCGTGGTGTTAACCGTAATACGACTGTATCTAATGTACATTCTCCTCTTCTCCCGTTGGAGATGTTTTTTCAAATTGTTAGTCCACGTATTGCCACAGCTCCGTGTGTAACCCGGATTGGTTCATTATATAGTAATCTACCGCCTGTCTTGGAGGAGGCTGTAGAGAGTACGAAGCCCATTCCTCATGGAGTTCCTCGGGAAACTCATCGATGGATTCGTCATCAATTTGGTACTATTACTTCTGGATTACAGCAGTTGTACTTGACAAATAAAACCTCTCACTGGGGTGTGTATATCTCTGAGGATCAATTGTTTGTCGTGAAGGCTTCTTGTGAAGAAGAGGCGAAAGAGGCATTTGCGGCTGTACTTGCCGTTAGGGCGAGTGGTCCATTATGTGAAACCGAGAGTCTTTTTGAAGTCTTTCAACCGGTTTTCCCATGCTTTAAACCCCCACCTCCACTATCATTATCATCATCATCATCATCATCATCATCACAGCCATTAGGTCGCAGTATGGGAAATAAAAGTGCGAAAAAATATATTTCAGATACGGTGTTTACACCACAGATGTTAGTTCCATATGTTCCAACGTATTTTATTCCCATGTCTGCATTATTAACTGTACTCCCCGATGGATATACAGCTGAACACATCGAACGTATTTTTGCCGCTACTGGAACCTTAGAGATTGTAACACTAGAAGGTGAACAATTTGTACGATTGCATGGAGGGAAACGATTGGTAGATTTTACACGTGAGGCTGCAGGAGAAGCGGCGCATATCCGTTGGCGAGAGTTTCAACCGGATCCTTTTCTCTGTGAAGCCTTTCGTCGTCTTTTACCCCCATCACCTCGATGGGCATCTCTGCGTACATTGATTAATCAAGCTCCATCATCACTACTACAAGCATTATTGCCTTGGAAGAATTATAAAACTATTCTCTACTTTGCCCAAATGCAACATGTGTTTAGTTTCACACCAGCTGGTGAAGGTGAGGTGTGTTGGCTTGGAAATGTGACGTGTTTATCTTTTCATGATAGTCCCACACCAGCGGTGGTGTCGGAGTTAGTTGGTATACTCACAGGACAACGTATATGTATAGCGGATTTATTGAATCCACATATTCCCCGTATCTCTGATCATGCCAAAATGCAGATTATTTTATACTATGGGACACTTGTTAAGTTTTTTCATGTTCATGGAGATGTCTTTTACCTTAATGATGATGATGGGGTGGTGGGACTTGTATCTGAAGGAAAAAATACGGCGGAGAAAACCACACATACACTTGAAGAAAAACTAGAAGATGCTTTAGTAAAAAAAGACCGTCGTACTGCACAGAAATTAAGACGCCGTTTAGCATTAGAAAAAGATCCGGATAATCCATATGCTGATCGTGAAGTATTATTGGATGCTGTTCTTCGTTATGTCCCACAACATCGCTCAATCTCACTACATTTTCTACTTAAATCACTCCCACCATCCTTAACGGATTTCCTCCCTAGTAAACCTATTTCCTTATTTCAACAGGCACCAGAAAAGGTGCGGTTATTTGAGTATCGCTACCGTCATCGTATGCATCTCATTCGCCCTGGTGTACCATTACCTCAAGGTGTTCTGCGGCAGAAATACACAGAAGAGGAATTACTATTCTTATGTGCTGCAGAACTTCAACAACAACCACGTGTAGCCTCTGATCTCTACGGCCGTCTCCCATACGGGGCGAAGGAAATCATACGTCTTCAATATAAAGGTTTAGTACAGCTCTTACAACGATATCCTCAATACTTTACAGTTGTCTTTAAGGATAGTGTGCGGATGGACTCCCGCTCAGCATTAGTGACACTTCTGCAAATGCCAAAAGGTGTACAACTTAGTGAAGAAGATTACGGTGCCATGGCTCCACAAACACCGGAAGAACAGCGCCAATTAGAGGAAGAAGACAGAGCAGCCATACAAACACTACCAGAAGAAATACAACAAACCATGCGGCTAACGGAGGCAGAATAGCCATTTTTTTTTTTTTTTTTTTT
>NW_021639871.1:198909-199620 GCF_002087225.1 Trypanosoma theileri
AAAAAAAAAAAAAACAATAAAGGAACCGTTCTCACATCATCTGTAATTTGCATATTTCCCACCTCTCTTTCTTGCTCTCCAATAGAATCTCAAACAACTATTAAGGAAAAAAAAGTTGTTAAAAAAAGGAAAAAAAAAACAAACAAACCAGTTGCACAAAATGACGGAGATCAACTACGAAAACGGCAAGCCAACATTCAAAGGTAACAATGTTGTAAAGTGTTTTAACAACGATGGCAACGGTCTTCTCTTCCGCATTATCAATGAAAAGAAAAAACAATGGGCCTTTTACAACGACACAAAGGATTACAATATGATTGTACAGTTATACTTTGGCAGGGACAGTAAAGTAAGGCCACTGGGAAAGACAAAGATGGAAACTGACTCATCGACAGGAGATCTCAAGTGTGAACTTAACGTTCCACCTCTTAAGACAGAGGTGTTCATTGAAGGCTCTCCCAACGGCTACAGATTAAAGCTGGACGCCGATCCTATTGATAAATCATAGTCTAATTACCCAAATGAACTAAGAACGATATCTCGGCAGTGTTGTATTTTTTTTTTTTTTTTATTTGCCCCGACTTATTAAATGTATTTCCTCTACTGTCTTTTTTTCACTACCACTCTATTCTATTTTATACAACGTTGTGTTGTGTGGTGCGGCCAGAAGGTTTATTACTGGCTTTCATCTCATCTCTAGGGTTTTTTTTT
>NW_021639871.1:200135-204257 GCF_002087225.1 Trypanosoma theileri
TTTTTTTTTTTTCTTTATGCGCCAAATTTTACTGGAGTGGTCTTTTTTTTGTAAATAAATAAAGCGCTTCAGAAGCAATTTTTTTTTTTTTTTTTTCGGACTTGGTTATGAGTCAGTGTGATTGTTCCTCATAGTATTCTGTGGATTTTTTCTTTTTAATTTTATTTCCTTTTTTTGTGAATCATTTTCATAGTGTTGTTTGAGTATTGTTTTCTTTTTTGTGTGTTTTTTTTTTTTTTTTGTGGTTTTCTTCGATTGCTTGTGCTCTAGTGTAGTGATGGCCGATGATTTGTCCGATCTGGGTGTTAGTTGGGTGGAGGAGTCATCGCTGCGTGAAGATGTTGTGGCTGCTGTAGACGCCCATGGCGATATGGAGAGGGCGGCCGACGAGGCGGAACTTCAGCGCCGTTGGGCCGCATTGGAAGAGATGGAAAGAGTAGTGGCGGAGCTGCAGGAACAGTGTGAGTCTGCCAAGCTGCAGGCCGGTGTGGTAGTGCTTGGAGGTGGTGTTGGTGGGGCCGCAGTGGGAGTGGGAGGAGCGGAAGATAAGAAGAAGATGGAAAGTGGAGATGGAGAGGCGGTGTTGCGATTTCGCCTGGCGAAGGCGCAGAGAGAAGTGGAGAGTCGAGCCACCGCCGTACGCCGTTGGCAGAAAGAGATGGAAACACGACAGCGACAACGTGCAGAAGCCGCAAGGCGACGAAGGCAGGCGGCGATGAGTATGAACAGTACAGCCGCAAGCAGTCGATCGGTGGTAGGACCTGCAGCCAATAAAACAACTCCTGCTGGACCTTCATTAAATCTGGCGGCCTCATTAAGTGCCTTAACTCCTGCCGCTTCAGCTGTAACGATACGAAGTGGTACATCAACATCAACATCAACAACAGCTGCTGCAAGAAGAAGAAGTGAGTCAAAGTATCCACCAGGTGCCTTTGATGTCTCAAACAATATCACACTCTCTTCCCTCTCTGGAATCCCAACACTGCCACAGTCTTCTCGTGATGGGGGTAATAATAATAATACTACTAGTAATAATAATAGTCATAGTGGTATTAGTAGTAGTAGTAGTAGTGGTAGTCTAACAGGGGGAAAGACGTTTACAAGTGTGGCGGAGTACGCAGGAGGGGCTCTTTTACCTTCATTACACCGTGTTACCCTCTCACGTGCAGAGTTGCGCTCTACCTCGAAAAGGTACGCCGATGATGGTGATATTGATGCATTTCACGCGCGACAAGAGAAACGAAAACGTTTAGAAGAAGTTGCTGCATGTGTGTCGGCTTCACACCCAACATTACCCCTCTCTGGTGGAGTAAAAAAGGAAGAGAATCAAGATGGAATATCTGTTAAAGTAAAACAAGAGAAAAAAAATGAAGATGAATATGAAGAAGGAAAAACTGGAACTAGTCATACAGAAGCAATAGATGTTGATGCAATTATGGAAGAATCTGATGAAATTGGTGAAAATATATTAAGACAAGTTACTGTAAATCAAAGTGGTATCAGCAATAATGGATCTATTAAAAAGGAAGAACGAGAAAAGTTTGTCTCTCTAGTACCTGGTATCACATTATGTGAATCTATTTATAGTCGTTTACTAGATCATCAACGAGAGGGAGTTAAATGGATGCTACAACTTCATGTACAAAAAGTAGGTGGCATTCTAGGAGATGAGATGGGTCTTGGTAAAACGATACAAGTGGCTGCCATGTTAAATGCTTTGCATAACTCTCAACAATTACGTGGACCATGTTTAATTGTATCACCCTTAACAGTTCTGCAGCAATGGGTGATGGAGATGCATAGATGGGCACCGTATATGCGTACATGTATTATGCATGAGAGTAGTGCCTCTAAAGTGGGTCGTGAAGAACTTATTGCGTCTATTAGAGGGACTCCAGCGGTGTTACTAACAACCTATGCAGGAGTTCGACAACATTGTCAACTCTTGCATACTGCAAGATTTCAATATATTATTCTTGATGAAGGACATAAGATTAGTAATCCAGATACGACAGTAACTCTTGCTGTAAAGTCATTTCCAACCCCTCATCGTCTTATTTTATCAGGTACACCTATTCAAAATACACTGAAAGAACTTTGGTGTTTATTTGATTTTGTTAAACCTGGTTTACTTGGTACAATGACTAAATTTGTACAGGAATTTGAAGAACCCATTAATGCCAGTAAAGATCTTCGGGCTTCTTCATTAGTACTGGCAACTGCGGTAGAATGTGCACGTGCATTACAAGAACGTATCTCACCTTATTTGTTGCGACGACTTAAACGGCAAGTCATGAAAGATGCGTTACCGCAAAAGTATGAACGTGTAATACGATGTCCATTAAGTGATGCGCAGTTAGAAGCATATGTGGAACTTCTCACTTCACCACGAGTACAACAATTACTCAGTAGCACTTTATCCTATACACAAATGATGGGTGCACTTGACCGTGATGGCCGTGACTCTAGTGGTTCCCTACACACCGCCGGAAGACGTTTTCAAATGATGGCAAGACATCAACAACAACATAATGGAAGTGGAATTCGCCCTGAAACCTTTCGTGTATTAAATGAACTTCGACAAATCTGTAATCACGTGGATGTGTTTCGTCTTCGACAATCCATCGCTAATGGTGGCGGAGATGATTATGATGATGATGATGATGATGGTAATGATGGGAATAGTATGACTACTACCAATCATAATAATAATAATAATGGTAATAATGGTATGGCTAGTGTAGGGAGACGTCGCCGTGTGTCTCGTCCCTCACTTCGCAGCAATCTTCCTGTGAATTACGATGGTAGTGGAAAACTGCAAACACTCCGTCGTCTTCTCACCGTTTGGCGCCGTGGTGGACAACGTGCGTTAATCTTTTCACAAACACGTCTATTACTGGATGTGTTGGAGAATATGTGTGAACAGGAGGGACTTGCCTATATACGCTTGGATGGATCCACCGGTGGACCACAACGACAGGCACTTATTCATCGTTTTAACACCGATCCCAACGTGACAGCCGCTCTCCTCACCACTCGTGTTGGTGGTGTTGGTGTGAATTTAACAGGAGCCGATCGAGTGGTGTTGGTTGATCCCGATTGGAATCCCGTAACGGATGAACAGGCACGTGAGCGGGCGTGGCGCATTGGACAAACCCGTGATGTGGGTGTGTATAGACTTATTGCAAGTGGAACAGTTGAAGAGGCGATACTGCGGCGGCAACTGGCCAAGACGTATGTAACGGAGAAGGTGTTAAGTAATCCAACACTGCAGCGGTTCTTTCACCAACATGAAAACCTCGCAGAGACATTTTATCTCGGTGCTGAGTATGATAGTCGTATTCCAGTGGGGAAGAAACATGTGATGGTGGCTCAGGAACTCTCTCCACTCCTAGAAAAGGAAGAGGAAGAAGAAGAGGAGGAAGAGGAAGAAGATAAAGAACATACAAATGTGAATAGAAATAGTGCTCATGCGGTACAGGATAAACCGGAAGTGTGTGTGAAACAAGAAAAGGGCGTATCGGTCTATCGAGTGCGACCCCCAATGCCAATTAATAATAATAATAATAACAACAACAATAACCCTTCACATCCCAATCATATTAACAATAATAATAATCATCATCATCATCATCATATTAATAACAATACCCCCCGTAGACCCACACCCAAACCCATCAACACACCACCAACAGTGGCTGAGAAGAACAGACGTGTTGGCGGCGGGGCCAATTGGGCGGAAACGGCGTTACTGCAGGATCTCGTCGACGGTCAAGAAGTGCGCATCTCCGGCGACGACGCGGTGGCCCGGCGACTGGCACGACTCTCCGCAACGCAAACAATGCTGCGAGTCACGAATACCGTTCGCACAATGGAACAACAGCAGGCAGAGATGCGAATAAAGTTGGAGAAGGGAGAAGATTAAAGAAGGAAGAAGGAAGAATGAAAAAGAAAAAAAGGGAAGGAAGGAGGAAAGAGTATGTTTTTTTTTTTTTTGTTCTTGCTCATAGTGAAGAAGAGGATGGAAAGAAAAAAAAAAAAAAAAAAAAGAGGGTTAAAGTGAGATGTGAAAAAAACTGATCTCTGCAGTGTGTTAAGGCGAAACGAGTAATACTTTTTTTT
>NW_021639871.1:204267-204598 GCF_002087225.1 Trypanosoma theileri
TTTTTTTTTTTTTTTTTTGGAAAGTGGTCAAGAATAATAATGTTAATAATAATAATAATAAAAAAAAAAAGAGAAATAGTGAGTAAAGGGAAAAGAGAAAATGCGTGGTGGGAGGTGAGTACAAATAAGATGGTAAAAACAGAAAAGGAAAAGAAAATGAGATTATTTACTTTTTTTTTTCTTTTCTTTTTCTTTCGTTCTTTCTTTCTTTATTTGCGTATACGCAGACGAAAAAGCGTGTGTTTTGTATACATGTGTAGGGACATGCCTGTCTCTGTTTACTTGCGTAGATATGATTCCTCTACTGTATACCGGTGTTTTTTTTTTTTTT
>NW_021639871.1:204777-205017 GCF_002087225.1 Trypanosoma theileri
TTCTTCTTCTTCTTCTTTCACATATATAATATGCCTTTACCCGCATACATATTTCTAACATTTAGTAGTTTTTAGGTAGGAGTGAGGGCTGAGGAAGCAGTTGCTTACACCACTTTACATTTCTTTTTTTGTTTGTTTGTTTTTCTTCCTCCCCTCCCACTTATTTACTCACTTGGTTACCTGCACAAATACGACTAGGGATTTCTTAGGAAAAATACACTTATAATATATATATATATA
>NW_021639871.1:205782-236862 GCF_002087225.1 Trypanosoma theileri
AAAAAAAAAAAAAAGAAGAAATAGAGAAAGAAGAAGAAAGAAAAGTAAAAATAAAATAAAAATAAAAAATAAAATAAAAACAAAAAAGGGATGCCGAGTACACATGCCGTATCTCAGAATTCCCCTCCACCACCGCCACCACCATCATCAACACCACCAACACAACAACAATTACAATTACAATCTTCTTTAAAGTTGGCTGTTGTGAATAATGAGAGTGAGCCGTGTAGTTCATCGCAGGCAATTATGGAGTCTTCTCGTTCTGCTGATAGTAATTCGTTGCTTCGACCATGTGTAGCTCTCTCGGAAAAAATTGTACGTCTTTATAAACTGATTAACAAGAAATATAGTGAGGAGCGCCGGTGTCGAGAATCTGGACAGAAGTATAATGATGGGTTTGATGATAGAAATGGCCATTATATTGCCTTTACAGGTGAGGTAATTAATGAGCGATATACAGTGCTCGGTATACTTGGTCGTGGAAGTTTCGGTACTGTTCTTCATTGCTTTGATGAAAAGCATCAGGAACAAGTGGCGGTAAAAGTAATTCGTCATGGTGAATATTTTTACGATCAAGGACTTATGGAGGTTAGTATTTTGGAGGAGCTTAGTAAATATCCTTCTCTTAATAGACTTGTTGTGAGTCTTAGAAAAGTTTTTTTATGGAAAGATCACCTTGTATTGGTGTTTGAAATGTTAAGTATGAATCTTTTTCAATTGATTCACCGTACAAATTACAATGGTGTAAGTCTTAATTTAACTAGAAAATTTGCATATCAAATGGTGCTTATATTAAAACATTTGGAAGATCATGATCCACCTGTTATTCACTGTGACGTTAAACCTGAAAATGTTGTGTTGCGTCATCCAAAGCGTAGTTCCATATCTTTAATTGATTTTGGAAGTGCCTGTTATTCTTGTCCAGCAGCTAATTTATATAAATACGTTCAATCGCGGTTCTATCGCAGTGTAGAAGTTATTTTAGAGCTTGACTACAACACCGCTATTGACCGCTGGTCCCTTGCCTGTATGTTGGTGGAACTCCACACAGGTGTTCCTCTCTTTGCAGGCCGTGATGAGGTGGATCAACTTGCCCGCATTATCGCCGTTCTCGGCCCACTGCCGGATGATATGATCGAGCGAAGCCCAAAGAGGAATTTCTTCTTCTACGATCTCCGCAGGGACCAACACTATCAACAACATCAACAACAACAACAACAACAACAACAACTTTATTCATTTTCTCATCATGGTGTAGGCGGGGAAGGATGGAGTTCTAGTGGTAACACCCATGGACAACGACTGGATCCATACGGTAATGTGAATACCGCAGGCACAACAGAAAAAACAACATCGGTATCACCTATTATTGCGGCGGATGTACTGCAGAGTATGTCCGTCACTTCTTCCATCTCTGTAGCCACAGGAACATCCACAGCAGTAGGAGAAGGTGTTACCACATCTATGCCTACAACACTCATAAATGTAACGAATAATAATGCTACAACAACAACAACACCAACACCAACAAAGATGACAACTCCAGCAGAGGGACAATCATTACAACGACTGCCCTTGCCGGTATCAAGTAGTAAAGGGAATAATCATTCGCATAGTAGTCTTTTCACCGCATCGGGTACACGTCGACCATTGACGGCTGTTACAGTCTCCGTAAATAAAAAAGGAAAGTTAGGCCTCCCAACACAAACACCACCAACATCAACAACAACAATAACATCAACAACAACAGGAATAGGAATAGGAGGAACTGCCGCTATCAATTCCATTGGTAGTAGTGGTGTTGGTGGTGTTGTGATAACGCCTGTGGCATCGAAAGCAAACAATCCATTAACGAGTGTAGGAAAGAAACAGCGACCAAAAACTCATGTTGGCGCTAATCCAACCACTGTTGTGGAGCGACACGCACAACTTCCACAGTGGGTGACGGCATTACTGCCATTACATTCTAGCAGTGGGCCAAAGCCGCGATTATCCGCTTCTACTAGTCATAGTCATTCCCGTGGTGTTAGTGAGGGAGCCCCATTGTCCTTATCGAGATCGGGACGCAATAGAGCACAGTCGAAAGAGGAACCACATCATCATCAACAACAACAGCAACAACAACCACAACAACAACAACAACAAGAAGAAAAACAGCGATCGTGCGTTGTCCGTGTGGCTCCAAAGAGTCCATTTGTTCTCCGTATACCAGCGAAACCTGAACAGCGTCAGACACTTGATGATATCATTGGAGTTTATACATGTGGTCCACGTGGATGTCGTCATGGGGAAGAGGGGCATGATGTGGAGAGTTATGAACACTTTGCAGACTTTGTCCGGCGATTTCTCGTTTACCATCCAGGGAAACGTATGAGTTGCACAGAGGCTTTACAGCATCCTTTCCTCTTAAAATTAGAAACAGAGTATAGGACTACCTATATGAGTGGGCAAGCACCGTGAAGAAAAAGGTATTGAAGCTGTATATATATATATATATATATATATACATTCAGTTTGTATTGTACATGTGTGTTTGTTTTGCTCTTTCTCTCTTTTTGTTTTTGTTTTTCTTGTTGTTTGTTCTCTGTTTTTCTCTGTTTACTTTTTTGGTTTTTTTTTTTTTTTTCCTTTTTTCTTTTTTTTATGACAATAAAAGGATGGTGAGAAACAAGTGGATAGTTCTGAGGAGGGAAAAAAAAAGACATGGAAGTCTGGAGAGAGAGAGAGAGAGGGCGGGGGGTGTACAGTGGTCGTTTAGTTTTTTGAACATGTGTGTTTTCTTTTGTTTTTGTTTTTTTTTTTTCTGCTTATTCTCTCGTTTTTCTTTCTCTTCTTTTCGCTTGTAATTATTTCTATTTATCCTTGTTGTACAAATGTGTAGTGCGCTCGTGGGTGTTGTTGTTGTTTTTCTTTTTCTTTTCTTTTCCACTTGAGTTCTTTGTGAATATCACAAGTTCGTGCTTGTCTGCGCTCATAGAAAAGAAATGCAGGCGAAAGGAAAGGAGGTTTTTTTTTTTCTTTTTTTGTTTTTGCTGTTTTCCCTCATTATCTTTTGATGGTTTTTTTCTTGTGTTTTTTTTGTTTCTTTCCCCACCAAAATAACATATTGCTTTTCTTCTTTTTTTTCTTTTAAAAGCCCTTCTTTAGTTGTTTGTTATTATTATTATTATTATTATTATTATTATTATTATTATTATTTGCTTTTGCTTAGCAAAGGCGATAACACATTGTCTTCGCTTCTCGCAACTTCCTTTTTTTTCCCCTCATCTCCACTTTGAGTATTTATGTATCTGCTATTCACTTGTGTGCCTGTGTGTGTGTGCGTTTTGCTGTAATTATCACTCCTTTATTATCATTATTATTATTGTTACGATTACTATTACAGTGATCCTTGTTATTCATTATCCTTGCTTCTTTTTTCTTGTTATTATATATTTATTTATTTATTTAATGGGGGGAGTCCGTTTAAGTTTAGTAGAGTGGTTAGACTATAATGTCTATTCAGTATTTGGATCTAGAAGGCGGTGCCAATAATAACAGCGCCAATCCCTTTGATTTCTTGGCACCTGAAAACAATGAACAGCAACTCTGGGCAGAAGTGTATATAAAACAATTCCCAGATGCCTCGGAGTTTGAGGAAATGACTCCCGAAGAACAGCGTGAAATCGTCGCCGAACTGCGGGATGAGGTCGAACTCCTCGAAGAAGAAGCAAACGTGATGGTCCATCAAGCAGAAAACTTGCGAATCCCACGAACTCAAGGATTAGGAGGAGGAGGCCTTAATAATAATAATAACAATACCACTACCGCAGCAGCAGCCATTCCCTCCTCCACGAGTACTCGTAAATCCGTTTCCGCATTTCTTCCCTCGGAGAATCCAGCGGCGGCAACAGACGAGAGTACGGCGAGTGAGTCCGCCATTGCGGTGAGTTCCGAGAGCGCGGCCCCGTCGCTGCCCAACAGTGTCCGCCGCGGACAGGCCTACAGCCGCAAGTCTGTGGACACCGGTGATTTGTACGTCACCCTGGAGGATCGCGTCACACTTCTCATGAGGGAACGGGATCGAATGCGGCAGCAGAGAGAAAGAGATGAGCGGGAAGGCGATCATCTGCGGGAGTTGTTAAAGGCAACAGTGGAGGAGGCGGTGAGTCGAACACAGGAACTGCGATTAGATATTCTGCAGTTTAATCGGGAGGTATTGAATGAGGGAAGTGATACCGCCTCTTCCGATGATCTCCTGCGGTATATGGAAAGACGTTTTAATGCCCAACGGAAGTATTTAGATAAATTGAATGCCCAATCCGCCGCAGCAGAGCGAAGTATTTTGCAATCACAACAACATTTACGTCAACGGCATGCCGCAGGAGAGGCATTTCACGCAATTGATTTTGAACAACTACGTATTGAAAACCAACAGTTTACAGAACGTATTGAACGAAAAAATTTGGAATTAGTAGAATTAAAAGGAACCTCCACCCGTACCGTACAAACACTAAATACACTCATGGATACATTAAACGCCCTCACCGCCGAACAAAATCGTCTGCGTAAAGATTACAAATCCCGTTGTGAATATTTGGCTCGATTACAACGTGAAGTGGATGCCGTTGCCCATGAAGCTGATATTGCAGAAAGAAAGAATGCGGTAATAAAGGCCCAACATGAGGCAGTAAGAGTTCCAAAGATTGAACACTATGTGGCTCAAAAAGCAGAAGAATATGAATTAAGACGGGCAGAGAGAAATTGGAAACGTAAAGTGGAAATTGCAGAAGGACAACTTGAACTCACACAACAGCAAATACGTGTATTGGCCCGTGCTACGGATTCCACTCGAGGACGAGGTAAACGCATGCCTAGACGTCGTATCACCAACACAACGGGAAGTTCATACACAAATAGATCTTCTCAAATCAGTACAGTTACTGCAGTCTACACAGATGCTGGTGCGGAACCCGAAAAATCATCACCAAGTGGTCCACCATCTATTGAGGCTGAGAAGGCACTTCTGGGTTTGAAAAAGAGTCAATCAATGTAAGAGTATATATATATATATATAGAAGGAAGAGTTGGTGTTTATTTGGAGTCCCTTTTATTTTTATTTTTGGTTGCTGTGATGTACAGGATGTACAATAACAACTAACGCTAAATGTTGTTGTTGTTGATGATGTTGATTTTTTATTATGTTTAGTTCGTTCTGTTGAATATTGTCGTTGTTGCTTCTTTCTTTGTTTGTTTGTTTATTTGTTCTTTTATTTTTCATCATAGCGATGCGTTCTCTGTTTCCTTCTTGATCTTTATATGTGTGTGGAGTGCAATAGGCATGTACACATATATATGTTGAAACCCTCATGCAATGAAAGAACGATCCAAGTTGACAAACTGAGAAAGAAATGTAGAGTGTATACTGCACAGTTCAAAAAAAAATACTTCTATCTATCTCTATCTATCTTTCCCTTATATATATATATATATATATATATATATATATATATATATATATATGTATTTAATTATCTTTCTGTATATACATACATATATGTGTGTGTTTTTTTTTTTTTGTTTTTCTTTTTTCCTTGTTGTTCTTGTTATTATTATTTACTTTTGGAATGCTAAAGTGACATAGAGGGAAATAAGTAAGTGAACGCCCCTCTCAAACACACAGAAGGCAAGTAGAAAAAAAAAAAAAAACGTCTAGTCGGATATTTACGAACATATACACATAGAGAAAGCGAACACGCGAATAAGGTTGCACAGTGCCACCTAAAGGACTGCTGTTGGTATTCCTGTGGGAGTGAAGTTTCTAGAGAAATTTAAAAAGTGAATACCCTGATTTATTATTATTATTATTATTATTATTATTATATTTATTATTATTATATTTATTATTATATTTTATTTTTTGTTGGCTGTATCTTCAAATTACAGTTTTTCGTTCATGTTAAGACGTCAGAGTTCTGGTCCTGTACTGAAATCGCAACCCTCACCTTCATGTATTCATACAGAAGACGATGAAGTTATACGTGAGCCAAGCCAAAATGGGTCTAATCATACAAATGCCCTTGGTATTCTTGTGGCTGTTCGTATTCGTCCCTTTACTCGTCAAGAAAAACAATGGGAATTGAAAAAGCAAGATGATAAAGAATTTGATGAAAGACATTTCTTGGAACCCATTGTAGATGTTGACAATGATGGGAAAACGATTACATTGCTTGATCCAACAAACCGCGGTGTATCCAAGACTAAGTTTAATTTTGAATACGTTATATCTTCAATCGCACCAAGCGTTGAGGTAGACATTTTTGATGATATGAATCACGAACCAATGTTACCCTCACCTCCGCCAAAGCAAGAGATAGAGTCACAAGAAGGACAAGCGCAATATCGACGGAAAGGATTATTAAATGGGAGTCCAATTATGTTAACGGGAGAAAATTCTGATGAAGAGGCGGAATTAGAGCAGGAAAAGTTATTTCAAGCACTTGGAGTTCCTCTTGTTGATTGGTCTTTACGTGGGTTTAATGCGTGTATCTTTGCATATGGACAAACTGGAAGTGGTAAGACATATACGATGATGGGTAATCAATCACATGAAGGTCTTATTCCACGAGTTACTCGTCATTTATTTAACTCTATAGCTGAACAAGCGACAGGTCAACAACGACCACATGAAAATGAGGATTTATCTATTCCAGGAAGTCCTTCTGGTTTTAGTACTTCTTCTAAAGGTGAAGATGGTAGTAGTTATAACTTAACTCCCTCCGCATCTCCTCCTACAACGGGTGAAACACCAACAGTGTGTTTAACAAAAGTAACCATATCTTTTATGGAGATTCATAATGAACGTGTATGGGATTTGCTTAAGTTAGAACGTCGTAAAGGGTGGAATGGAGCTGGAGTAGCTAATAACAATTATAATAGTCGTTGGGATCCAGATCCCTCAGAGTGTTATGAAGTACTAAAGGTACGACAACACCCTATTCAAGGACCATTTGTAGAGGGACTTACAACTGTGGATGTTAGTAGCTGGGAAGAATGTCAGAAGTATATTAATCATGGTAACTCTGTGCGAGCACATTCATGTACGAGTGGAAATGAGAATAGTAGTCGATCTCATGCTATATTTCAAATGGTTGTGACCCAAACCATCTCACTTGGTGGACGTGTTCGTGGAAAAGAAGTAACGACGCAGCGTGTGTCTAAGATTAATCTCGTTGACCTTGCAGGAAGTGAACGTAATACCAATGCGGATGTAAAAGGTAAACACTTTACAGAGGCTAATGCTATTAACCTTTCTCTTTCTGTACTACGTCGTGTAATCACGGCATTGGTGAATCGCAGTAAGGTGGTGCCATACCGTGAAAGTCTTTTAACCTACGTTCTCTCTGATAACTTTGGTGGTAATTCTCGAACGGTAATGTGTGCGAATATCTCTCCACACATCTCCAAGTTCTCAGAGACGGAGTCCACCCTGCGCTACGCCGCACTTGCCAGAGGCGTTGTGAACCAAGTTCGTGTGAATGAGCACCCACTGGCCAAAGTCATCCGTGAGTTGCGGGACCGCATGCGGCGACTGCAAGAAGAACTCCGCCAGTCCGTCGAGGGCGGCGGGGAGGGAAAAGAAAAAGAGGTGGAGGTGGAGAGAGTCTCGGAGCTGGAGGCCCGCATTGCCCGCCATGCGGAGACCCTCGCGGAGGTGCGCCAGCGGGAGCGGGATCTCTGCGCCCTCGTGCGGGAGGCCCGCCGGCGGGAACGCGACCTCCGCGCGGATCTCCGCCGCCGGCGTGAAGAGGGGCGGCGATGGCGACGGGAGGCGCAGCGGCAGCGGGAGGCGAAAGTGCGGCTCCTCACGGCCCTGCGGGATGTGGCGCGGGAGAACCCGCAGTTGCAACTACCGGGGGATGTGCCCATCACCACAAGTGATACAGAAGATGTGGACGAGATTGTTAATGCTGAAGACGAGGAGGAAGAGGAAGAGGAAGAAGAACAGGAATACGGTGAGGAGGATTTGGTTGATTTGGGTGATGATAAGATTGTGGAGTGTTTGGGTTCCGGGGAGGGGGAGGGGGAGGAGAAGGAGAAAAAGATGAATGGAGTGAAGGGTGTGCATTTACCACTAACAGTACGGAATAGACCAGCGAGTTCTAGCCAACTGCCCCGAATCGCACAAACTAAAGTAGATGAGTCACCTTTTAAGAATATTGATTTCACGCAACGTCCACAGAAAAAAGGACAAAAAGAAAAACAACAACAACAACCACTAAATGTGGATCGGTTGTCAGAAGGAGGAATTAAAGTTTCTTCTGCTCCTCCTGTAATTGGTAAGGGTCGTGGTGGGAAGACGATCAAAAAGGGTAATAGTGGGAACAATAAAGACTCCTCAACAACAGAGTGCGTTATTCCACACCCACCACTCCTTCGCCGTGCGGGCTCCGACACCGTACGGCCTTCCTCAGGGATCTTGCGTCCATCCCAGTGTGCCGTACCCCTTTCTTTACAGCCATCCGATGATAGTGAAAAAGAAATGGGTAGACACTCCTCAAACGATAGTCCCGAGTGTGTGTTAGCAATAAACGGAGTGAATCCACACATCATAAAAGGTATATCATTAGGTGGTGGTAGATCACCAACACCACCACTATTACAAAACCACATCTCTCCATCCTCTCCACCGAAACGAAAAAAGAAGAATAATCGTAATGATAATATTAGTGTTGATACAATACTAGATATCCAAACAGATTTTATTGTGGGTGAGAATAATAGTGACAAGGAAAATCATAAACGTTCATTAGTGAATCGTCCTCCTCCACTGCATCCACGACGTTTGGTAGAAACTCCATTTTCCAAACCAGAGTCAATACTCTCAAAGAAAACACCAAACAGTAACAGTAGTAATGGTAGTAATCCACAAAAGGCGTACAATAGGGAGAACGGAGTAGTCCATAATAATTTGGCATTATTGAAAAAACGAGATGCCGTTGTAGTACAACGGTCCACCCCCCTTGACAAGACACGTGCTATGGTCCGCAAGGGTTAAAAAACTCCCAGAAATTTTGTGGACTAAAAAAAAAAAAAAAAACGAGAAAAGAAAAATGTTGGCGATGCTATCATCATTATGTTTTCTTTTTATTTTTTCTTTTATTTCTTTTTTTCTTTTTCTTTCTTTGGTGATGAAGAATATATGTGAGTACTAGGGTCACTGCATAGGGTTATTGGGCTGCACTCCGAACGAGTGGATTTTGAGTTAGACCCTTTGATAACTCTCGCTGTGTATTTTTTTTTTTTGTCTATTTTTTTATTTCAAATTTTTTTTTCTTTGGTTTTATTTGTTTCCTCTGTTTCCATGTTTTATTTATGTGTAGAGTCTTTTTTTTTTTCGGGAGGACAAAAAATAAATGAGCGAAGCGTTTGTTCTCTTCATCACTTTTTTTTTTTTTTTTTTTTTTTGTTATCTTGGTCGTACGTTTAGAGACCTTGTTATTATTTTCTTTGGCTTTATATATATATATATATATATAAACTTCGTTATGCTTACTATACTCTTTTTTTTTTTTTACCTTCTGCTGTTAGTGTTATTTTACAATGGTAAATGGAAAGAGGAAAAAGCAAAATGAAAAAAAAAAAAAATACGTTTGATAGAGAAAGAGATGCGTAGATGAATAAATAAATAAATAAATCCGTGACTGTCTGCGGGTGTGCTCTTTTTTAACTCTCATCACATGAGTTATTATTTTTTTTTTTTCTTATTCTTATTCCCTACCTATTATTTCTGGGGTAGGAGAGTAAGAGGGAGCATGTCAAGAGAATACTCTAATCCTATCTTCGGTAGAAAGAAATTTATCACGTTATATTGTATTCCATTTTCCCTATAGAAATAATGACGAATAAAAAAGGGGGTTAAGTTTCTGAAATGGGGTACCAACCAAACCCATCCCTATTTACCCTCTGCGAGAGACTGATTAAAAAGGGAATTTCAGTAATTCTTCTTCCATAGTATTGATAATAGAGACTTCTTTCTATGAAGTATGGATTGAAACACGACAAGTGACAAAGACATAAATATGAATATTACAAAATAATTCTTTTCTTCTTGTTGGCGAATCAAAGTGTAGAGTTTTCCCACAGTTTTATTGTTATTATTATTATTTTTTTTTTTTTGACTTTCTTTTTTGGTTTTTTTCAGCATGTTTTTTTTTTTTCTGTTTGTTTGTTTTTCTACCTCTCTCTAGTTGTCACTCTAAGTGTAATAGGTGGAGGAGTGGCGTGTCGTTTGTGTATCTCTCTCAATGCTACCAGCAGACATGAAAGAGAAACTGGTCATGGTGGACATTTTTGTGAGTATATGTGTATGGCGTTTTGCTGAAGAAAATGAAAAAGTGGAATGGTAAAAATCAAGAGAAAGAGAGAGAACTGCCTGAATGCTGTGGGATGTCTTTTGATGTGGTTTATTATTTCTTTGTTTGTTTTGTTTTGTTCTTTGGTCCTTGAATGTATTTATTTGTTTCTACCGGTTTTTTTCTTTTTGTTGTTGTTGTCGCCTTCTCTTCCTCTTTCTTTCACCCACAGAAGGAGGGAAAAAAGAAAGAAGCGAAAGGTGTAAAAAAAAAAAAAAGAAATAAAAAAAAGAAATAAAAAGGGGCGGATATCATCATCATCATTACACACGACAGAAAGAAGAGAGTGACTCTCCGGCAGCGCGATAAATAACTGACACAGTACTCCATCACTATACATACGCACACACTTATATTGATCTTACTCCCGTATCCGTTTTCTCTATTAAATAAATGGATTTGGACGCATTCCTCAATAAAAAAAGCAAGAAGCTCGCGGGGAGCAAGAAAAAGGCAAAGACAGGGGAGCTCTCCGAGAAGGAGCGGGCAGAACTCGGTCTAGATGTATTCGGCGGCCTCGACACCGCCGGTGCGGACCCTATTCCACTACCGTTGATGACTGAACAAAACGTCGTTGGCAGCAGCAGCCCTGATGGTAACATCAATAACAACATCATCAAGAGCGGCAATGTGAATAAAAACTCCACCGCAGCTTCACCCACAAGCCCACAAGAGGCCGTTGTAGCGCCACTCAAACCTGCACCGGAGGAACCCAGTGTTGATATCACCTCCACACCTACTCCCACTCCTCCTCCTCCTCCCACTACCACTACCACTACTACTATTTTGGAGAAGGCGGAGGAGCCTGGTGTTCCTAATGTGTTTGTGCGGGTGGTGAACACGTCGGAGCGGAAGGCGAAGGGATGGGGCGCCGTGCGGCCGGCGGCGGGCTCCGTTGAGGATCTTCTCGCACGAACCGCAGAGAAGTCGGGGCCGCAGAAATTCGTCGCTCGTGGAAATGATGGGGCCACAGGGACCATCGCCCCCGCACGCGGCCGGCCCCTCGCCACGGCGGAACTCCCAACACTCGAGGAGGTCGCGGCTGGTGTACCGCAGAAGAATGAGGAAGAGGCAGAAACAGAGAAACCAACAACCACGGGAACATATAAGCCACCAACTGATAAACCATCCTCTGGAGCTTATAAACCACCAACCGACAAACCATCCTCTGGAGCCTACAAACCACCTACCGACAAACCATCATCTGGAGCTTACAAGCCGCCAACTGATAAACCCTCGTCCGGAGCTTATAAACCACCAACTGATAAGCCTTCTTCTGGAGCATATCAACCACCAACTGATAAACCATCATCTGGAGCTTATAAGCCACCAACGGATAAGCCTTCTTCTGGAGCATATCAACCACCAACGGATAAACCATCATCTGGAGCTTATAAGCCACCAACTGATAAACCATCATCTGGAGCATATAAGCCACCAACGGATAAGCCATCGTCTGGAGTATACAGACCACCAACAGAGCAGGCAACCAAGGTGGCAGAAGAAACTACCAATGATAAGCCATCAACAGGGGTATATAGGCCACCAACAGAGAGAGCATCTGCTGGGGTATACAAGCCGCCTACTGACAGACCTTCTGCAGGAGCATATAAGCCGCCAACCGATAAACCATCCTCTGGAGCCTACAAACCACCTACTGATAAACCATCATCTGGAGCTTACAAGCCACCAACTGATAAACCATCATCTGGAGCTTATAAACCACCAACTGATAAGCCGTCTTCTGGAGCATACAAACCACCAACTGATAGACCTTCAGCGGGAGTCTACAAGCCACCCAACAGAACCAGCGCTCTCCCGCCAAGTTGAATATCTCTGTTAAATAATCCAATACCTACGTAGTCTTTCTTTGGAGGCAGTAGAAGGCGACCACTGTACTCTGAATCTCATCAACCACTGTGCTGTACTCTAACGATGTGGCAAAAGGGTTGAGGAGAATGCTCTATAATACTTCTTGTCATGCTCGTCGTTGAGGTTTGAAAGCAAAAAAAAAAAAAAAGAGATGCGCTCTCTCGTCGTCTAATACGTGTCTGTAAGTGAAAAAAAAAAGTGAACAACCTCCGACCTGTTTTTATTATTATTATTATTATTTGTCTCGAATGCTCCTGTAAAGTGAATTACTGAATAATGAAATTGTATCATCCCATTGGCAATTGTTATTTTTTTTTTTTTTTACATGATTTAATTATTTCTCTTTTTTTTTTTTGTTTATGTTTGTACTTGCCTCTATCTCTATCTACAGACGCTATTAAAGTAATATACTGAAGGTAATATCAGGTTAAACAAATACAAAAGTACATTTTATCAAGTATATAAATATATAGAAGGATTTGCTATTTAAAGCAAATTAATCATAGAAAAATAGAAGAAGAAAAAACAAAAAGAAGTAAACGGAAGATATAGATTGACAGTGATCTTTAAAGGAGTGTGAAACATTAATAGAAAAAAGTGATACATCATGGAAGATGTGATAAAAACAACTCCATATTGTATTTTCAAGAATAATCGCTTGAATGTGAATTCTTTGTGGAATCAAAAAAACGATCTCGCTTCAGGTTCAGCAGATAAAATAATAAATGATATGCCACCTCTATTGATTCCTCTAGATCCACTTCTTTCTTCAGTGGTTCGTATGGGCCGTTGTTCAGTTGAGGAAGAAAAAAAGATGGAACAATCCGTATCATATTGTATATCTACATGGAATAAAGAGGAAAAGGCACGTTATATCGATTCTACTCATTTGTGGGTAACAGATACTTCTTGTTCTTCTAGAAGTATTTCAGGGAAAAGTCCACATTCTCCTCAGCGGGAAAGTAGTAGATATGACTCGCCTAATCGAAAAGAAAAGGAAGAAGTCCTTCCACTTGAGGATGTTTTTCTTAAAACTATCGTCACTGGGACTTTATGGCAAACCTCCAGCAAGAGTACCATCAGTACCAGCAATAAAGGAGGTAATAGTGAAGATAAAGGAAAGAAACTTCTAAATGTGGAGAAACTAGATGTAGACCGACTACAGATTGGAGCACGTGGTTTATTTCGACTCTTGCGACAGCACTATGATGGGAATGAAACTCCTAATAATGATGAGTCTCCTATGAAAACCCATTTATCACTTGGTTTGAATAATGAAGAAGAAGAAAAAGAGGCTAAACGTGTGTTCAAGATAGTAACGCAGGCAATGGGAAGACGATGGGTGAATATGGATCTCAATGAAAACAGTGAAACTTTTCTTGTTGGTCTTATTTGCCGAGAACAGAGTTCAACATCATCCATTTCTAGTGGTATTACAGTACGGCCTCTTCATGCAATGGATTTTGTAGAATCATGTAATGGTAGAGACGGTCTGGTAGGAGTTGATTCTATTAATCTTGAGAATGGGTTATCATTGAATGTAATGTTGTTGGAAGTGAATTTTACGGAAGTTGATGTGGAGGAAATAAGTACATCGCCTGTATGGCAAACTCTTCTCTCTGTAGTGGATTTTGTTTATATTGTTGGCCATTCAACCGTTATTAAACGTGTTTTGTATATGATGGATACTCTTTACCAAGCAACAACAACAACAACAACAAAGAAAGAAGTAAAAGGGAAATACTCCACAGGAGATGATGATGCTGATCCAACACTAATGTCTCCTGCAATTTTCTATAATACTAGAGAAGATTCTCTTATCACTTCTGAGTATTCTTCTTGTCGAGTACAACAGGTGTGTAGTTTACAAATGTTACTTTATAATTTAATCCAAAATAAGGATTATCGTAAACTTTCCTCTTGTAAAAGTATTTATCAATGGTCATTATTATTACAACATGTCTGGTTTACTACTATAGAGACATCTGATAGTAAAATTGTTTCCCCCATACAAGAAAGGATTCACATAGTCGTTAAGGCTGCTGTACAGCTTTATGTGGCTACTGCAGATGTTCTCTTTGTGGCTATACGAGCTATGGAGCCTTTACCACCGTTGTTAGTACGTGGAAATAGTATTGGAACTATTACCGCCGCACCACGGTTATTTACATTGGATTCCGCTTTACAGATTGCATATCGAGTAGCGTTATTAGCGTATAAAACCGGAATAGCGCCTTTTATCTTTAATCACCGTCTTATTGTTATTCCACCACACTCAATTGTACAGAATGAGTATTGGGAATATCGTTGTATAGATGCTAAAGAAGAATTAAATATTGCTTGTCAATTGGCATCAGAAGATATAAAGAAACGTCTTCGTTCTTATACACTACAATGTGCCAAACGAGTATTACAAGAGTCCATAATGGAAGCAAAAGGTAAAAAAACATATTTATCGATGGAAACTATAGAAATAGAAGAAAGTGGAAGTAGAGAAAGTGAAAATGCTCTTGTTTCTACTATACAAGATCACCTGTGTGAATTTGAGCATTTCCTTAATAAACCACTTATTTCCCATTATAGTTTAGATAATGAAAATGAAAATGTGAAGAGTAACAACAATAAAAACAAAAACAAAAACAACAACAGTTTTCGCATGGTTGAAAGTCCTCTTATTTCATTATGGGCTCAAGAAGCCAAAACTACCGCAGTCTCGGAATATGTACAATCTTCGCTTCTTCCCTCTTTACTACGACTTGCGCAGGAGCAGGAATTGATATTTAGCATGAAAGAATCTTCTGTTTCGGAAGCACGAGAAACGACATTTCTTATGGAAGATCACTGTGCCCAATTGGAGTATAGATGTAAACAAGCAGAGGCACAAGTGGAACACCAACGAAATACTCTGCGAGAAGTGAAAAAACGTAATGAGATGCTTACAGCACAATTACAAGATGCCTGTAAATGTTTGCAGAAGCTTGTAATGACTTATGTTGGATATGAAGAATCACGTAAGAGTTATAATAGAAAATTGGATTTTCGAAAGAAACACAGCCATATGGAAAGTGATACTATTTCACCACCGCCAACATCATCATCATCTGCATCTAAACAACAACAAGAAGAAGAAAAACAACAACAGACCAGAAAAGAGAAGAAGAAGAAAACAGGCGATATGGATGCTCTTGTGACGACACCGCAGAAATATGATGTTTTTCCTACGAATAATAATAATAATAATAATAATAATAATAATAATAATAATAATAATAATAATGCTGCTGCTGCTGCTATCAAACCGGAGGTTGAAAAAAAGAAAAAGATGGTAAAATCAATGTTGGATAATATGGAGGAAACTTTAACATTAACTTCAAAAGATCAAGATAAATCATCATCATTATCATCGTCCACTGGCCATATACAGCTTTTAAAGACCATGTATCGAGATGCACAGTTGCAACTAGAGGCCTCTCATAATGTCCTTCTATGTATGTATGAGGATGCTTATGAGATGCTTAGAAAAATTGAAAATACCACTACGGAGTGTACGATGGTGAGTCTTAATGATTCCCGTCAGTCGTTATTCTCCGCTTCACTGCGAGCTGCACGAAGTACAACACCTACAACGTATAAAGGACTTTCTGTGAATGTATCGATGAGTGATGCAACGAGTGAGGATAATATGCCGGCCGTAAAGAGAATTCCTACATTGGAAAGAGCAGTAGCCACAGCTACATATGTTGCTAGCCATAATAGCATAGAGCCGTCTACCCTTGATGTTAATAATAATAATAATAATAATAATATTGTTATTAATAATGACAGACATCTGAGTACTGAAGTTGGTGTTTCCACAAAATCCCTAGTGCGTGAATCCAATATCTTCACTCAGGCATCACACAACATCACCCCCACCAAAGCACCAGAAAAAGAAGAAAAACAAGAAAAACAACAACAACAGTCTTGCTCAGAGGATACAACTATGCAGCAGCGTCTATACTCTTCTCCCAGATGGACAACAACAACAACAACGCCTCCACTCTCTACACCAGAGAGAGGTAAAACTGCGGCCGTGGACGCGATTGCAGATCTTCAGCGTCAACGACAGGAAGCCATGGAAGACGTTGCACGACTACAAGAGCGATGTCATGCATTAGAGAAACAAGTAGACGAACAGAATATCATGTTGCGTGAGGCACAGCTGCAATTTGCGGTGAAGGAAGAGAATTGGTGTACACAAGAACGAGAACTGAAAGACCAACTCAATGTAGCGGTGGAGGAAGTAAATCAAGTGGATAAAAGACTGCGGCAGAGTCAAGAGAAGGTGACACAGTGGGTGCTCTCATGGGCGGAGATGCGAGCCTGTATAGAGGCGGAAAGAAGAAAAGCAACCATGAGGAGGAGAACGAATGTAGCCCATGATGAGAATAATAATAATAATAATAATAATAATAATAATAGTGAAAGGAAGGATGTGAGTGAGGGTGCTTTCCATCAATTCCATGTGGAAGATCCGCATGAGGCTCTTTCTCTTGGACGAAATCAACTATACTCCCTTATCACATGTGTGTATGATACCACCGTAGAAGAACAGCAGCGGCAACGGCAAATGGAACTGGATTCTGTGAGAGAAGAAGTCTGGAAAGAAGCGGAGGAAGTACAAAAACAAACAGTCTTCTCTACAACTGCAAAGGCCTCAGAAGCTGTGGCACGAATGGTAACGGAAGTAAGCCGTCTAGAAGAGACTCTTGCAACTGCCGTAAATGAGAAGAAAGGATTACAAGTAAAGTGTGAAGAAGAAATGGCTAAACTAAAAGAAGTTATTTCACATCGTCTTTACTCTGTAGATACTACTTCTATGTCATTACTACATATTTATGCTGATGCCATGATGGAACGATGTGGACTCATACTTCAACAATGTTGGGCAATGGCTAATAGTCTTAATGAAGAGAACTGTCGTCTTTTAGGTGAACTAGAACTCTCACAAGATGAGGCAAGACGTTGGGAAGAAGCTGCACAACAACATGCAGATGCAACCCAAAAAACAACAACAGAATTAGTACGCATGGCTCAACAAATACAAGAACAGGAACAACGGGAAGAGAAGCAACAAACGATATTAAAGGAAGACGTTGGGCAACTCTCTTCTTTACTGTATAAATTCTTTACAGTGTATGTAGTCTCATTTAATACATGGGAACAGGCTTTGGTACAACGGTGTGAGTTACTCTTGCAGTATTGGAATCCAGTTTTATTTTATCATCCTTCACCCTCATCCTTACTATCAAATACACAAACATCACCATCTCGAGACCAAGCAGAAAATGGAATAAAAGTCATTCAAGGAAAGCTAAATACTGTAAATGACCCTAATGGATATGGTTATGAATTACAGCAGAAGAAACGACGTATTGCAGAGTTAGAAGAAGCCCTTCGTCAGAAAAAAGTAATCTGTGATTCCCTTAAAGAATCTGTGGCTCATCTAAATGCCCTTTTGCAGGCACAACGGGAACTCGGGATGTCAGTACCACCACCAGCACCACTTCTTTCAGCGGAGTTTGGGGTGTTATCGAGTACACCCACAGTAGGAGGAAAAGGAAAAGGAAGAGGTGCTGCTGCTGCTGCTGCTGATGTGGCTACTCTGGTAAATGGTTTTTACGCCTCACCCAATCGTCTGCAGAGTAATAATAATAATAATAATAATAATAATAATAATAATAATGGTAACTGCAACGGAGTTAATACTACTAGTATTGGCAGTGTTGACCGTAGCAGTATGCGGAAGGATTGTCAGACCCCTGGTTTGGATGTAATGTACACACCAACTGTAGAAAGAGGTCAAAGTGATAAAAGTGATATTAATGGTGGTGATAATGATGAATGTAAGGATGCGGTAGAACCACACCCACTCGGTTGGTACCTGCAAACCTTGTCAGCTATTGAAAGTACCTTGATGCAGTGATAAAAGAAAAGATGGAAGAAGTTATTCTTTCTGTCTTCTTTTTCCTTGAGAAATTCCTCTCTATCTGCGTCTCTCTCTTTCTCTTTCCCTCTGTGTGTCTGTGTACATAATGTATGTTGGTAAAAAAAAGAAAATTATGAAATGATATGTTGTTGACTCCTTTCATTTACTTCTTTCCCCCTCTCTCTTCTCTCTTCTCTCTTATTTCATTTCTCAACTAATTGATGGATTGATAGCGGCTGGGTGAACACCGTGGCTGAGGGGGTGGGTGGTGTGATAGTACGAAACATTCAGCGGCTCGTCAACCACTACCGCAACACAGAAAGATAAACAAAAACAAAAAAAAATATATATATAGTACACATTCAAAAAAAAAAAAAAACAGGAATATAATAATAAAAACGAAAGAAAAAAGAACGAGGAAAACAAAAAGAGAAAAGAGAGAGAGAGAGAGAGAGAGAGAGAGAGAGAGCGAGATCCAAGAAAAGAAAAAAAAAAAAAAAACGAAAAGTGTGTGTGTGTGTTCCTTGCTGTAATATGAACCTTGTGCAGTGTGCGGATGCCCGTATTGCTGCCGCCCTGCAGCCGCGCCTCACCGGCCGCAAGTTCGCTGTTGTGCACTGCGGTGGCCATCAATACAAAGTCACTGCCGGCGATGTGATTGCGGTCCAGCGACTGCGTGCGGAGATTGGCAGCCACATTGCACTGAAGAAAGTACTCCTCGTGGGTGCCGCCGGCTTCACGGCAGTGGGCCGCCCACTCCTGCACGGTGCCCGAGTGACGGCTGTAGTAGAAGAACAGAAACGAATGCGGAATGTCGTCTCTCTCTTCGCCACACCCGGACGGCGGCATATGCGGTGGATAGATGCCCCACACGCAGCGACGATATTACGTATTCGTGAAGTGCATTACACCCCACAAGTAGTGGCGGAACTCGATAAGTATAATGGTCAGATCATTCCAACAGCGGAATTCGCACCGGATAAACATACCAATCCAGTGTATACAGCAGATGATGGGTATGATGTGTTTAGGAAGCGGGACACCACCGCAGTGGAGGAGGCCAGTGCGTTTCTGGACCTCATGACATAGGCAGGCATGTGGACGTGCATGCATGCTAGTCTTGTTTGTTGTGTTGTGTTGAGAAAGAAAGAAAGAAAGAAAGAGAGTATAATACAGGTATTCCTTGTTTTTAAATATTGTTGAGTATTGTGTGGGTAAATCACTTTATACCGTACAATTCCATTTCTATTTTTTTTTTTTTTATCTTTTTTTTTTTCTTTCTTTTTATTCTGTGTTTAGGTATTACAAAAGGAGGAGGAGGAGGAGGAGGGAAATACCGGAAAAAAAAAAAAGGAACACAGACGAGATTATTAGAAAAGTTCACATAACACATATACGTGAAAAAAAAAAAAAAAATGACGAAAGTAGTTAATGGGATGAGGACTACCACTTCATCTGAACCCTATGCCAATGGAGAGAAAGAGGAAGAAGAAGAAAAGAAGAAGCAACAACATTCTCGTCTGGTTTCATCTTCAGAAGAAAAAATACCATATGGATTTAATGATGTACAGTATTCACCCATATCTTCATATAATAATGATGAAGAAAAAAAACAGCAAAAAGAAAAGAATATCAAAGATTTTTTTGGTAAAGATAAAGATGGACGTGTTACTCCACTTCGCCGGCCCCAAATTGTTGATCGTCTACATTTGATGTTTTTTCTAGTGTCTATACCGGCATTATTAATTATGATTGCACTCTTTATAGTATTATATGTTCGAGATGATGTAAATGCATATGTGGCATTGTGTTCTATTAGTGGTGTGGCTTGTTTTACTGCAGTAGGAATGACATGTTTACTTATTTTATGTCATTTAACCGCTTACACATGCCCTTCTCAACAACGTTTGATTTTTCGTATAGTTTTACTTGTTCCTGTATATGCATTGGATTCTTTTATTGCACTTCTTTTCTATCCGGTATCCTCTATTGTTGCGGTGGTACGGGATACATATGAGGCTTATGTGATTTATCAATTTTATTTTTTACTCATGGAATACCTGGAAGGTGAGGAACGGGTCCTGCAACTATGGAAGTGTTTTGGTACTGGAGATAATTACATTGAAGTAGAAGATCTTGATGACCCACTACCATCTAATACAAAGGATGAAATACATATGGACCATCCATTGCGGAGATGTAATGCCCTAGCATCATCCATACATGGAAATAGTGTTTCCTCCCCTTCTCATCCAGTAATCGTAAAGAAGAAGAAGAAGACGTCATCTCAATCGGTGAGGGAATTAGAAACACCACTATTGCCAGAGGGAAAAGAAGAAAAAGAAGAAAAAAGAGAGGAGGAAGTACGAATACCAAAGGAGGTGGAGAAGGAAGGGTCGATGCCACGTGAAGGTACAACATATGTGATGCATCATATTTTCCCTTTCAATTTTATTTTTTCACCTATTCCACTGGATGAAAATACATTATATCTATGGAAGTTGTTTTTAACGCAGTATGTTATTCTCAATCCATTGTTAACAATTCTTACAGTACCTCTGTATTTTACAGGATTCTATCACGATGGATCTTTTTCTCCGTATGATGCTTATCTATATCTAGCGGTTATTCGAACCATTAGTGTTAGTTTTGCGTTAACAGCACTGGTATACTTTTACTTTGCCACTAAAAAGTTTATGCAGGTATATTCCCCAACTTCTAAATTTCTAGCTATTAAAGCAGTTGTGTTTTTATCATTTTGGCAAGGTGTACTTCTTAATACGCTTGTATTCTATGGTATTATTCCCGACTCTCCCATTACACCTGCCAAGGAGGTTACCGCAGATCTACAAAACTTCCTTATTTGTTTAGAAATGTATGGAGTATCGATAGCGCATAGATGGATCTTTAATGATGATATCTATTTAATTGCCTGTAATGGACAACGGCAGAAACTTCGACTGTGGATTATTCGGCATATCTTGTCGGTGAGTGATCTCATTGATGAGGCGGGTAGTGTGGTGCGAATGGCTCCACGTACGGCTCAGCGAATGATTCAACAGCGTTTTGCGCATTGGCGCCAAAGTACAACACAAAGTGCTGAGAAGGGAATCTCTAGTAAAGAGAAGAAAACTCCACCAAGTGAAGTACAACAACAACAACAACAACCTTCACCCGAAACGTAGCGTGTTTTTTTTTTTCTGTTTTTTCTTCTTGATCCTTCTTTGTTCTTGTTATTGCTGGTGTTGACTGAGTTGATTTTTTTTTTTTTTTCTTTTTTAGTGATGTTGCTTATTGTATGTTTGGTTGTGAGTTTTGCTTGTGGAACGGGTAGTAATGGTATTGAGGATGATGGTGACGGTGGTGGTGGTTTGGTTTCGAGGGAAGTAACTCATATTCACAGTTAAATGGAAATATGTTTCGGATTATATCTCTCTATGTCTCTATATATATATATACATATACATATATATATATCCTTTCCTGTGTATATTGGTTTCTGACACTGTGGCGCTTGATTCCCCCTTTTCTTTTATTTCTCCTCAAAGGAGAGTCAAGATACCAACCTTCATGGCAGAGTATACAAATATAAAGCTAATGATTATTTTTTTTTTCTTTTGATTCTTTTTTTCTTGATCTGTATGCCTCTGTTTGTTTGTTTATTTCCTTTATTTATTGTTTTTAATTTACTATCTCCATTATGTATAATGGATTAACTGACCAGTAGTCCTCTCTTTATTTTTTTTTTTTTCATGTTATTATTATTGTTAAGAAATGTTGCTTCTTCTCTTTTTTTCTTTCTTTTTTTTTGCGTTCTCTAGTTTCTCTTTCCTGTAATCTTTTTTTTTTTCTTTTCTTTTCTTTTATCCACACTCCCATTAGATGATCGTCCCTTCGCTTAATCCACAGCCGCAGGAGCAAGACCAGCAAGAAGTGAATAGAAATGAGGAAATGGTCAGAAACAGCTCCCCACAACTCTCTTGTTCCATTACTTCACCATGTGTGGATGATTATAATAATGATGAAAATGAGACGAATAGCAGAACAAGTAGTAGTAATCCACTTACAGAATCTAAAAAAGACCCTCCGACGGTTTCATCCGTTCCTCCCACTTTTTCACATGTTTTTCTTCCAACCTATAAAGTACTTGTTGTTGGAGATTGTGGTGTGGGTAAGAGTAATTTGCTCTCACGCTTTACTCGTGATCGTTTTGATATTCAAACACCATCTACTATAGGTATAGAGTTTACTTCACGTGAATTGGAGGTACCATCTGTGCAAGTGGGTCAAACAGAACGAGTTATTGTTCAGCTTTGGGATACTGCCGGACAAGAGAGATGTGGAGTGATTAGTACAGCCTTTTTTCGTAATGCCGTGGGTGTTGTTTTTGTATACGATGTCACCAGAGAAAGTACACTCACCCGTATCCCTATGTGGGTAGAGCATGTACGTAAACACACATGTGAAGATTGTGTTGGTATTGTCATTGGAAACAAAACAGATCTCTCACATCTGTGTACAGTTTCTCAAGATGACGCGGAAGATTTAACACATCGTTTGGGAATGCGTCATTTCTTGGCTTCTGCTCTTAATGGAAATGGTGTTACACATGCTTTTATGCAGTTGGTGTTGGCACTTAATGCGGTGCAGCAATTAAAGCGATCGGCTGCTGTTTCTATTGCTAGTACTACCAGTATGACTCATGCGGGTGGTGTGTCTGAACGAGTTCAATTAGGTTCATTATCTATTCCACGATCTTGTATTGCTAATGGCACTATGTGGTCTGTTCCTCTCTCTTCACATGCCGTTGTTCCTGCTGTTACTAATGCTTCTATTAGTACAGCCGCTACCGTACCTTCATCTCTTTCATTTTCCCATTCTTTCTCATCCCCAAGACCAGAGAATGGGAGACGGATGGATCTACGTGGGTTTGGTTCTCCTCATGTGCCCCATGATAATGGAAACAAACCAGTCTCTAACTGTTGTTCGTAAGAAAAGAAGAAGATGAAGAAGAAAAACAAAAAATAAAAAACGGTAAAAAGGGGTGTATATGTGTCTTTCACTCTTTCTCTCCTTTTTTTTATTTCTTTCTTTTTTTTTTTTCTTTGTTTTCTTTGTGCGTTGAGTTGTATCTGAATATGGGGAGGATATCGCCTGATCCCCCCCCCCACCCCCTCTCGTGAATGGGAATTGCAGTCACCAGCCGTGCTGGCATATTTTTGGTATTATTTACGTTAATACCACATCTTTTCAAATTTCATTCGGTGGTGGGGGGAAGAATGGGAATTTCGTGATAACGGTTTATTTATGAGTTACGAATAACGTGAAAAGGGAAGGAGAAAGAGGGAAAAGAGCATAAGTAATTGTATAAGATTGCTGAGGAGAAAGTGGAGAATTAGGGGGGGGGGGAAGAGAGAGAGAGAACTTATGCGCCCTTTTTCTTTTTCTTTTTTTTTTTTTATATTTTGATTTCGACTGATTCTGTTGTTGCTTATGGGAGTTGTCGTCATTGTTTTCCGCCCCTTCCCCTCGTTATTGTTATTGTTGGTGTTATTGTTTTCTTTTCTTTTCCTTGTTCTTACCAACTATTATGATTCGTAGATTCAATCTTTTTGAGAGAGTTGGGGTCTGGAGTGGGGGACGATGAAGTGACCATTTAATTCAAAAAAAAAAAAAAAGATGTAGGGTGGGGGAAAAATAATAGAAAAATTTATGAAATTGTCTTATCATTTCCTTTTTTTTTACATTTATGCATGAATAACTTTCTCGATATTATTTCTCTTCTTTTTTTTTTTTTATGTAAAGCGCGGGAAAAAAGGAAAAGGGGTTGAGGAAAAGAAAGTGAATTTATCACACATATATACTCACAAGGTTTTTTTTTCCTCTAGTCTCTTCTTGTTTTATAGATAAATATATATATATATATATATATATATATCTTATTTTTTTAATTTTTTCTTATTCTTGCTTTTTTCTTTTTCTGTAATTACAGGCAGATACCTACTGGCCTATCTATATACATATATATATATACATCAGAGTTGTATATAATGGCCGTTCACCTTACCCCGCTAAAACGCACACAACTACTTGACCTCTGCAGTTTGGTGGAGTCAGTCCTGCAGTCAACATGTGCCACCCCCTCCTCTGGAATCTCCTCCAGTGGGATGCTGTCTAGTAGCAGTAATAATGATAATGATAATAATAATAATAATTACACAGAGGTTGCAACAAAGTGTAACTCGTGTGTAGATGAACATCCATTCGTTACCGGCGCCTTCTGTGATGTTTTTGAGGATCCACTGACTCGACACGCGTGGCGTTTGTATGATAAGATGTTATACCTTGTCTGGTGGTCCTACCGACCGCCTTCTTGTACGGAATGTGGAATGCAAGATGCGTGGGTACCATCTGCCGATAGTGAAATGAAGTGTGGTCATTGTGGAACTGGAGCTGGTACAACTTCTGTGAATGATATTGTGGAGGATTTCCCAGCTGTAGGAGATGAGAATGGTGATGATGACGATGTTGGAAGTGGTGATGATAATGTTGATGGGAATGATGTGGAAGCTGGTGGGGTTTCTGCAGCTAGTAATGGTGGTGGCCCTGTAGCATTATATATGTTTTTCTATGAATGGCTTTTACGAATTCAACAAACACGGTGTGTGAAAGGTCTTGTACTTCCTGCTCGGGAGGTTCTCGCTGCTGTATTACGTGCGGCGTATGATTTGGCACTTTTATTTGTCCTTCCAGGAGTACCAAGTGGAGGTGCTGTAGTCTTAAGAGGTGGAGCTTTATATTTGAGTTTAGTATTGCATCGATTTTCTGCACCTTTTCCATTATTTAGTTTGGCAGGTCGTGTTCAATCATTAGATGCACCTAATACTCTATCAGCCATTAGTGTAGGTGAAGAGCAGAATGAAGAATTACAATGGACAGATGTGGAATTATTGGCTGCTCTTATTGGTGTTACACTATCTGATTTCTTTGAATCTTGTCAAGTAGGAGTACAGTATTTGCAAAATATTATGACGGTAGCAGCAGCATTTGCCGTACCTAGTGCTCTTTGGCATCCACAACGTGTAGAGGGACGTACGGCGTATATGATGTCATTACGAAAAAAAAGAAAAACTTCTTCTTCACATCATTATCCAGGATTCTCAACTGGTCTCTCCCCAGAGCATACAGCAATGATTGTAGCATTGGAATTAGCACGTGCATTCGACTCACAACCATGTGCTCCAGAGCATGCAGGACGTATTGGTGCCTGGTTAGATCAATTAGGTCTATATCCACAGCGTAGTTCATATCCTAATAATAGTAATGGTGATAGTGGAACTACTACTACTACTACTACTACTACTACTACTACTACAGCAACAGCAGCAGTGGAAGACACTACATGGTGGACTTCTCCTCTCACTACCGAGACATCTCCCTTTGCCGGAATTATGCATGTTGTTTTGTTATCACCATGTGCAAATGCATTATTGTATATCTTTGCAAATGCCTTTTCTATATCAGCGCTAGAATTAGCAGATATGGCTGCGAGTAGTGGACTTTATTGTGGACCTACACGTTTCTTTGAGACTTTACGTGAGGCTGCTCAAGAGGGGAACTACACCCTTATGCCACTTTCTCGTCGTCTCTCTCCCATTACCTCTTTTTGGACGAGTACCTACTTTGCAGTACACTCGGAAGATCGTCTACCACTACTTGCGGCACTGCAGCACATGCGAACAGTGACAACGCGTGATAAGGAGATTCCTGTAGCCCGAGTGGTGCAACGTATTCTACGCAAACATCACTCTGTACGTCGTTACCAACTAAACTACAGTATCCGCGTCTCAGATGACTCGGAGCGGCAACAATTAAAAGGAGTTTATTTCCTTAGCTATGTGAATGAAAGGTGTGCGGTGTTCACTGGGGTTCGTTCTGCCCGTAAAACCATCACCTTTGATGGAATGACAGGTGATGTGATCCTCTGCGTACCCGGAGCTCGTGGTCGACAGGTCATCAGCCAAACTGGAAGTGGAATGAGTGGATTAGATGTAGAGTTCAGTGGCCCTATAGTCGTGCATGTAGAGTCAGCAGCGGCGAAGTGTGTGATGGACTGTGCACGGCAGGGACTTGGAGCCGCGGCGTGGCAGGCGGCGGTGCGACTTCTCGATCGCTGCGGTCGTGTACGGCGGCGGATGCGAGTGCCGATGTTGGCATCTCGTTTAGAAGCGCTTGCCTCTGTGCGGGCCCCTGCCGCTACTGCCAGTCATTGTAGTATGGGGCCGGTGAGTCATCATACGCGGAGTGGACCTGGCATGGGAGCCATGAGTGGGCGGAGTCAGGCACCAGTCACCTTGTTGGGATGGGGAGAAACAGAAGTATTGCTGACGGCCTTACCGCATGTACATACACCTGCACATGTTTGTGTGTTAAGGAGTGAATTGCAGCGGAATCTTCTTTCGCTTCCTACACCATCTCTTGTTTTTGGGATATCGGAGAATCGTGCCATTGCGATGTATGCCGTCCTTGTGGCTCTGCTTGAACGTATTGAACAGGAACTCACACAACTGTATGCTGGTTCACATGGAGAGAGTGGAAAACGAACTACTACTAATACCAGTAGTGGAAATAGTAATACTAATGGTGGGAATATGCCTCCCATGTTGTTACCATTAACACCAATTACAGGTCCACTCACATGGATAGATGTTTTACTCTACGAAGAAGAAATGGAGACCTACACCGCAACGACGCCTCTTCCTCTTGCATCACCACGTTTAAAAGGGAGCACACCAACATCGCATGCGGTTTACAATAATGGTGTTTGTGAAAGTCCTGTCCAACTCCCGGCTTCTACCGCTACGATTGGTTTGGAACAACAACCGCAGTTTCTACTTCCACAGAGTGTAACTCGATCCACACCAACACCACAACCACAACCACAACCATCATCATCCCCACAGCAACAGCATCAACAACAACAACAACAACAACAGCGTAGTCGAGAGATTGAAATCATACCAAGTTATCAAGATGTCCTGCTTGGACTCGCAAATAATGTTGGTGTTAGTGATAGTCGTGGGAGTCGTGCTCGTGGAATGCCAATGAGCCGCACCCGTGCGGTTGCACAACAGCGAGATCGTCAACAACAACGTCGTGGAAATCAAACACGATCTCGTCCAGAGGCGGGAGATGAGACTGGACGTTCAATGGCAGGACTCCATTCATCCACATCTAACAGTTGTTCTTGTTATACCTTTAATCTATTTAGTGCGGAAGAGTGTCGAAAACGGTTACACTGCCTTCTTCAGTTTATTATTACTTATAAAGCCAAACAACAACAACAAAAACGTGAAAAGACATTGGTTGTGGGTATAGGAGGAGAGAGTGTTGGCATGAATGCAACTGTGGATACATCGCCAATGGTAAAGAAAGACACTCCCCCACGTGAGAGAGTGGGAAGTATACCAAAGCATCACACCCCACCTATCCGCAATGGTGGAACTCCATCCATGCATCCACAAACAACACCTACCGGATTGCCATCTTCTTTGGGCGGAAAAGTGAATAATAATAGTAATAATAATACTACTGCTAACATCAGTAATTCCCCATTGTTGGAATCCATGCGGCCACAACAACAACAACAAAATCATCATCGTCATCATCGACGACGACGATGCTCACGCTCTATTGGTACTCCTGATAGCAGCGAAGGCAGTGACCATGGGGGGCGTAGTCCTCTCATCACTGCTGAGGGAACACCACGCTCACGTAAACGCCATCGTCATCAAAACAATGGCGGAGTCGAACATTGGAATAATAATAATAATAATAATAATAATAATAATAATAATAGTGTTAGTGGTGATTTTGATGATGATGATAATGATGATGAGAAGGAAGGGAATATAAAGAAGAATAAAAGAGAACGCCTCGAATAAGCGGTTCTGTGGTTTTTGGATGTGGGATGCCCTTGTCCTCCAGTAATCCTATAAGAAGAAGGAGAAAAAAATAAAAAATAAATAAACGATAACAAGAAAAGACTAAAGCGACTGCAGTAATAGTAGAAGTAGAAGAAGAAGTAATGATGGTGATAGTGGTGATCAGTGGAATGGAGAAGAGAAATGGAACGTCTAAATATGAAAGAAAGAAAGAAAAAAGAGCAGAGATATCTTTTTTTTTTTCTCTAAGGTACCTCCTCTGGTGAAACGAAACAGACTGAGGAAATAAGTCCGAAAGGAAAAAAAAAAAACAATTACCAGCGTGTAAAGACAGAGGGTGTAACTCAATTTTATACATATTTATATATATTTATATTTATATATACATATATATATATTTATATTTATATATATTTATATATACATATACATATACTTGCTCCTGTGCACAAGAGAAAAAAAAAAACAAGGAATAGTGAAAATCTGGTCAAATGTTGTATATATATGTCTGTATTTGGAAAGCACTTATTTATTTATTTATTTATTTATTTCTCTTTGCCTTTTTTCTTTCACAATCTAATATTGGTGTAATTTTCTCTTGAATGGAACTAGAACGATAGATAAAATAGCTTAAACGATAAACAGGAGAGCAAATCCTGAAAAAAAAAAAAAACTATAATCACAGAAATAGGAAAAGAAAACGAAGAAAAAAAAAGGAAAATATCATAAGAAAAAAAAAATAAACAAACAAACATCGAACGGAAATTATGGATATTTTAATCCCCGTATACGATAGGATTCGAGAGATCCCACACAATTTTGAAGGTGATGCCGCACTTTCCTTCTTAAATGAATCCGCTGACGTTCTTGTGTATTTCTGTGTATTATACATTCTTCTTGTGTTTGTAGTTCCTGAGCATGTGATGAAGAATCGTAATCCATTAAATCTACGTATACCTTTTATTCTCTGGAATCTTTCCCTCTGCATCTTTTCCATACTTGGTGCCATTCCTTCTTTACGTCTGATGCTCTTTCTCCTTAAAGACCGTGGGTTTTACCAGAGTACATGTACCTTTGATTATAAGGTTACCTACAATGGAGAGTATGCCTTCTGGATTTTTTACTTTATTCTCTCCAAGATTCCAGAAATGATGGATACTGTATTTCTCGTTTTGCAGAAGAAACCGGTGATCTTTCTGCATTGGTATCATCATCTCACAGTGGCGATTTTCTGTTGGCAGGCGGGCCATGCTCTTTTACCTAGTGGACTTTGGTTTGCCACTATGAATTACTGTGTACATTCTATTATGTATTTCTATTACTTTGTGTGTGCCTGTGGATTCCGTAAAGTTATTCGCCCCATTGCCCCGTTCATTACATCCCTGCAGATTTTACAAATGGTGGCTGGTACCTTTATTGTTGTTTACACCGCCTATCACAGTTACTTGAGTGGATATGGCTGTAATGCGGATCGCACAAGTATTCGTATGGGTCTTGTGATGTATGCTAGTTACTTTGTTCTCTTTGCGGTGCTCTTTTATAATCTGTATCTAAATAAGAATAAGAAAGCAGTGACGGCCCGTAATAACGCTGCGGTGAAGGCGAATGGTCAAAAGAAGGATTAGAAATGCGAAGAGAAAAAAAAAAATAGAAAGAGAAAGAGAGAAAAAGAAAAAGAAAACAATTGGTGATAAAATAGGAGGGATAGTTGCACAGAACCAGAATAGCGATTAAGATGATGATGATGATGATGGTTACTGTTAATATTATTATTTACTTATTGAGAGATGGGAGAGAGAAAGAGAGAATAGAAATAAATCCAGAATAATAACAATAATAATAAAAAGAAGAAAAGGCACACACTCAAAATCATCTATTCTGCATGCTTACATGCCCATGTTTCCGCACATGAGGTAGGAAGGGGAAAAAAAGAAAAAATAATAATCACTCCTGTGTGGATAGATTGTTTTGTTTTCCAAATATCAAAGAATTGAGAAGAATATATATATATATATGTATATATTTAATAAAATAAAAAAAAAAGTGAACGACCGAGGAAAAAAAATATATACGTATATGTGCGTATAAATATGCGCTCTTCTGGGATATTGATTTTCCCATTATATCTAATTAGATATGTATGTGAATAACCAATCTCCTATTGTGGACTGTCATTACCTCCAATAATCACCAAATAATTTGAAAGCAAAAAAAAAAAAGAAAAAGTGTTCCCCGTAGAAGGGAGAGGATCGAATTTCAAAAAAACAAAAACAAAATAAAAAGATAAGAAAAGATCAAGGAAAAACTTCCCATTTTTTTTTTTCTTTCTTCTCTTTCTTTCTTTCAACCTCAAAAAAGAAAAAAAAAAATCAAAATAAACAACAAGAAGAACAACAGATATTAATTTTGTTCACACAAAAACGGGGTGGGGGCAACACGACGTCCAGAAACAAAATAGAGAGGCGAAGGCAAAGAGAACGTTTGACCAAAGCGGTTTAGAAGAGAACAAGCAAACAAACACTATATATATATATAAGAATGTACAGATATAGGTAAAGCAATAAAATCAAAGTAAAAGAGTGGGGGGGAACAGATTAATAAACAGATCGACAAAGTGAGGAAGTAATAGAGAGAAAGAGAGAGAGAGACTACCTCACTTGTATCTTTTCCGGGATCTTTGGTATTGGTTGTTTTTTTTTGTTTTTTTTTCTGGTTCTCCGTATATTAAATCTTATATATATATATATATATATAATGATATCTGAGATGAGGCAACTGTTGTTGCTTCTATTTTAGATGTATTTATATTATTATTTTTTTTTTTTTTTTAGTATTATTATCATATTATACTTGTCGTGTTTATAAGCACGCAGGTCTAGCATTTGTTTTTTGTTTTTTTTTT
>NW_021639871.1:237946-238950 GCF_002087225.1 Trypanosoma theileri
ATATATATATATAAACAAGATGATTGCACAACTCACGGAGTTGGGCCATGATTTCAAAGGCACACCCGCCCTGCAGTGGATGCGTGAACACACCGAAGTGCCTATTCTAGCGGTAGTCTTTTATCTCGCCTTTGTTTTGTTTGTACCGAATACCATCATGGCCCATCGACCACCAATAAAAATGCGATTGTGGAATATTCTCTGGAATCTCGTACGCACAGTCTTCGCTGTTGGTGGGACTTATTACTGTGTGCCGCAATTAATGGAATGGTGTACGGCCTCTTTGATTCCAAATCTCCTTCCCCGACACTTACGAGATCCGCAGCCAATTGTAGAAGGGAGTTTTTATACATCTATGTGTTATTGGAATAAAGGGATGTTTCTGGATGGCACAGCAGCGATGTGGTTATTACTCATAAATCTTCTTAACTTGTCAGAATTAATAAATACCGTATTTCTTGTTTTTCAGAAGAAACCGGTAAACTTTCTTCATTGGTATTATCATGCTACGGTGTTGCTTTTCTGTTGGCATGCGTATGTGACTCAGACAAGCAGTGGTCTTTGGTTTGCCGCTTTGAATTATTCTGTACATTCCATTTTATATTTATATGATTTTCTCTTTGCTTGTGGACTTGGTAAAGTGATTCGGCCCATTGCCCCAGTTATCTCCGCATTAAAGATTCTTCAAGTGTTGGCTGGTACCTTTATTGTTGTTTACACGGCTGTGCAGCGGGCTGTACACCCTAATGGCTGTGATACCGCTAATAGCAGTATTCTTATTGGATTGTTAATATACGGCAGTTATCTTTTACTCTTCTTTCGTTTCTTTTTACTGCGCTTGTCGCCTCATCGGATATTCTTGAAGAGTCGGAAAAGTAAGAGGCGAAAGCCGTTGGTCTTGCAGAGTATGGTGGGTGTAGTGGATGGGGAGAATCTCTTTGAAATGGACGCTAAGCATGGATTAAGAAAGTATGTGTAGAGTGATAAACAGATGAAGAGAGAGA
>NW_021639871.1:240211-241397 GCF_002087225.1 Trypanosoma theileri
AAAAAAAAAAAAAAAAAAAAAAAAAAAAAAAAAAAAAAGAGTAATAAAAAGAAAAAAATGACAGAATCCCTGGTGTATGCATTTAATCACTTTGCGGATAACTTCCAGGGGAGTGGCCTGCGGGAGTGGATGCGTGAACACACGGAGGTGCCTGTTCTGGCGGTAGTCCTCTACCTCGCGCTGGTCCTTTACGTGCCGGACTCTTTCATGGCCCATCGCCCGGCAATGAACCTGCGCGTTTGGAATATTCTCTGGAATCTCTTCTTAACACTCTTCTCAATGGGTGGGGCGTATTACTGTGTGCCGCGATTACTGGAAGTGACCACCGCCCCAGTGATTGGGAAATTACTGGTGGAGGGAAATAATAATAATAATAATACTAATAATAATAATACTAATACTACACCGCCGGTGATGGCGGGGAATCTTTACAATTCCGCCTGTTATTGGAATAGAGGAATGTTCTTTGATGGACCTGTGGGATTTTGGGTGGCGGCCTTTGTACTCTCCAAGATTCCAGAAATGATGGATACTGTATTTCTTGTTTTGCAGAAGAAACCGGTGATCTTTCTGCATTGGTATCATCATGCTACTGTGATGCTTTTCTGTTGGCATGGATATGCATATACAATATCTAGTGGACTTTGGTTTGCCACTATGAATTACTTTGTACATTCTATTATGTATTTCTATTACTTTGTCTGTGCCTGTGGATTCCGTAAAGTTATTCGCCCCATTGCCCCGTTAATTACAGCCTTACAGATTTTACAAATGGTGGTGGGGACCTTAATTGTTACCTATACATATACTGTGAAGAATATATTGGGAATGAAGTGTGATGTGAATGGGTCTAGTCTTCGTTTGGGTTTGTTGATGTATGTGAGTTACTTGATTCTCTTCTCTCAACTGTTCCACCGCAGTTATCTTTCCCAAGCTGGGAAACAAGCCTCAAAGTTAACAAATGGGGCGAAGAAGGTGAAGTAAAAGAAAGGAAAAAAAAAATAAGAATAATCATAAGAATAATAAGAATAATAATAATAATAATGAAAAGGGGGGGGAGAAGAAGGGGTACGTGTTTGTTTATTTTATTTTTATTTTTGATGTGTTTTTCCATTTATTTACCATATTTTTGTGTGAATCTGTCGGTGTGAATATTATATATATATATATATATATATATATATAT
>NW_021639871.1:242367-243824 GCF_002087225.1 Trypanosoma theileri
ATATATATATATATATATATATTCTTTCCTTCTTCTTTTTCATTTAATTCGTGTTTCCCAAGAATGCATGAGTAGTTCTCTCTGCATAGATCTATTACATAGTTCTTTAAACTAGGGGAAATAATACTAATAATAATAAAAGAAGAGGGAGGAGAAGGAAGAGAAGGTGTTGTTGTTATTGTTGTTGTTGTTGTTGGTTTCTCTCCTTTCTATTGAGTATATATATATATATATATATATATATATAAAGAAATAAAATTAAAATTAAAAGATACTTTATTTGCAAAAAGAAAATGTGTTTATAATGCCTATATGTATATAATGATTTCTTTTCTTCTTTCCTTTTCTTTTCTCCTATTCTTTCTTCATTAATGGAAAACCCCCCAAAAAAAAAGAAATTCACCAACCAACCCCCCATCATACTTAAAATAGGGAAGAATACAGAAAAAAAAAAGGAAAAAGGAAAAGAAGAGAAAAAAAATAAGATAAATAAATAAATAAATAAGGAATCCACACCGAGTGTATACACAATCATCAGAGATGTTCCCATATGTTGAGAGCTATGATGGCTATGCCGTTCGTCAACTCATGATAGACAATGTGGATATTCTTGGATATCTCAGTTTTATCTATCTTGCCTTTGTATGGAAAGGACCCGCATTGGTCCGGCGATTGAATGGGGAATCCATGCGGATCAGTTCCTCACCATTATTAACATTTCTCTTTATTGTGTGGAATTTCATTCTTTCCTCATTTTCCTTTTTTGGTATGATTGTGGTGGTCCCAGCATTAGTTCAGAATGCCTATCATAAAGGATTTATGCATGCCATTTGTGATAAGAATGATAATATGATTTATTCTTCTTATGTTGGTTTTTGGATTGGTATGTTTGTCCTTTCAAAGGTACCGGAATTGGTGGATACGATATTATTAATTTTACAAGGGAAACAACCTCCATTTCTTCATTGGTATCATCATGTTACGGTATTAGTTTTCTCTTGGCATACGTATTATGATGGAGTCAGTACAATGATTATCTTTGCTGCTATGAATTTAACCGTTCATTTCATTATGTACTTTTACTTTGCCATGTGTGCATGTGGATTTAAAAAGACAATGCGTAAAGTTGCCCCACTTATCACAATGATGCAAATTTTACAAATGGTGGTGGGAACAGGAGTAACTGGGTATTCTCTTTACAGTGTATATCTAATCCCAGCAGAAGCAGAGAGTGGGCAGAGGTGTCATGTATCCAAATCCAGTGCTCGTATGGGATTTCTCATGTATGTGAGTTATCTATATCTCTTCTCAGTGATGTTTGTGAATTCCTACTTGACACCAAAGAAGCGAACAGCAGGGACAGGGGCAGTGCTGGATAATGGAAAGGCAAAGATGGCGTAAAACCCTGTGTGGTTGGAGGCATATCTCAATAATGGAAGTATATATATATATATATA
>NW_021639871.1:245146-246328 GCF_002087225.1 Trypanosoma theileri
TATATATATATATATATATATATATACTTTACTGCAATCATGCAATTCACGCAGGAGTGGGATGGATATGCCGTCCGTAAGTGGATGATTGAGAATGTAGACGTTGTGGGATACATCTCTGGCTTCTATCTCACCTTTGTCTTTCTCGGTCCACGTGTATTTGCCAAACTCACTGGCAGTGATACTAATAAAGCTAATAATAATAATAATAATAATAATAATAATAATAATAATAATAATAATAATAATAATGTGAGAAGTGAAGATGGAAGTGGATCGCCTATGGTTCGCCGGGCCATGGTGGTATGGAATTTAAGTCTTTCCATCTTTTCCATCTTTGGCACCAGTACCGTCACTCCCACACTTATTCGTAATCTTCTCAATAAAGGTTTCTACAGTGCGACCTGTGAATTTCGCGAGGAGGAATTCTACACCACCAGTGTGGGTTTCTGGATGGGTATCTTTGCCCTTTCCAAGATCCCGGAATTAATGGATACCATCTTCCTTGTTTTGCAGGGAAAACAGAAATTACCCTTTCTTCACTGGTATCATCACGTTACGGTGTTACTCTTCTCTTGGCATACATATTGTGTGGGAAGTTCTGCGTATATTTGGGTTGCCGCGATGAATTACAGTGTTCATTCCATTATGTATTTATACTTTGCCTTGGCAGCGATGGGGTATAAACGGATGGTTCGTCCATTGGCGCCGTATATTACACTTATGCAGATCTCACAAATGGTGATGGGTTGTTTTGTGACGATGTATGCAATGAAGGAAACTCATGATGGACGTGGATGTGGAATGACGTGGTCTAATATGCGGATTCAATTATTAATGTATGCAAGTTATTTATATTTGTTTTCAGAGATGTTTGTGAAGGCACATGTGTTTCCACCGAAACGACCTGCTATCGCTACAAATGGATCTACAAAGAAGACAGCGTAAATATATATATATATATATATATATATATATATATGATTTTTGTATTAATAATTAAATAAAGGGATACGTATATGCAAAGAGAGAGAGAGAGAGAAAACAAGAAATAAAATAAATGAAAATGAGTAGAATGAGAGAGAGAAGAAGAAAAAAGAAGAAGAATTGAAAAAGTCTCGCGAACGTGGGGTTTTTTTGAGGGGTCATTGGTGAGAAGTACGTTTTTTTTTTTTTTTTTTT
>NW_021639871.1:247493-252947 GCF_002087225.1 Trypanosoma theileri
TAATAATAATAATAATAATAATAATAATAATAATATTAATATTATTAATAATGATAGTAGTGAGTTCACACATCCATCGCATACATTACGGCAGCAGTTCCGTTATATTGTGCGGAAACGCAGTTCTTCTCCCTCATATGCGCTGCGGCTCTTACGGCAGTGTGAGAAACAACAACAATTCGCAGAGGCGATTAATACATTGCCGTACGTTGCAACACCAGAGATTCTCTGTGTGGAATTAACATACACTGACAATAATAATAATAATAATAATAATAATAATATCAATAGTGATAATAGTGCAGAGGAAGAGAAAAGGGAAGAAACAGTAAGAGAAAGAAGATGTTCTTCTCATGAATTGCTTATTAACGAAGGGGCGTCTGTATTTAAAGCTATCATCCATCCAAGAGGAAATGAACCACAACAAGAAGAAGGAAAAAACAAAAACTATAATAATAATAATAATAATAACGATATAGAAGAAGAAGAGCCGAGTCCATTTTTACTAGATATTCAACGTAAACAAAAAGAAGACCTTCATTCTTCCTTCCTCACATCTGTTTCCTTTGATATGTTGTACACTCCCCACACCGGAGCTCTGCAATTCCTGCAATGTGCATCTCTTCCACAACTCGAAGGATTTGCCGCAACGCTGCTGGACATTCTACGGCAGTATCTCGCCCGTAGTTCTCTACGCCCCGTTCCCTTTTCTCTCTTTGCGGGTAAACTGCGGGAAGTGCGGCGGAATATCATGCGGTTGCCGGCAGATGTGTTGATGAAGACAGAGAAGGAACTCATCGTGGCGGGAATTGTGCCGCATGTGGAGAGCATCATGCGAGAATATGCAGAACAAGAACAACAACAACAACAATCATCATCATCATTATTATTATCAACAACAACGACAGCAAAGAGAAGAATGAGAAGAGTGGGGATAAATGGACATTGTAGTAGTGATAATGATAATAATAATAATAATAGTAATAATAGTAATAATAATAATAGTTGTGGTTGTGGTTGTATAAGAGGTGTTGAAGAGTGTAAAAGGAATGGTATAGATATTACCCCGAAAAGGAGAAGTCTCACCATAGTAGAGGAGAATAAGAAGAAGGAGGAGAATATGATGATGACACCGGGTAATAATAATAATAATAATAATAATAATAATAATAATAATGAGTGGTATGTGTATATTCCGGTTGGATGCTGTCATGGCGATCTCACTCTCTCTAATATTCTCTTCACTACACCAAAAGATCGAGAATTGTGGAGTTCCTCATCTCCCTCCACACCGGCGGCAGGCCCTATGGGAAATCATCTCATTGCTCTTATTGACTTTCTTGATTCCTTTGTGGAGTCCGTGTTGGTCGATCTCGCCAAGTTGTATCAAGACTTGGGATATGGATGGACACTCTTATTAACCGCCTATGAGTCCTGTGAAGCTAATGGCATCCATGCCTATCAATCTAATAGTGATAATAATAATAATAATAATAATAATAGTAATAATAATAATAATAATAATAATAATAATAATAATAATAATAATAATAATAATAGTAATAAGGGTGAGAATGGGTCTAATGATGCGGAGCACATAGCTGCAGCGCTGCGGGAGGCGGGTATAGATGTCACTTGTGTACAAACGGCCTCACGGTTGGTCTGGGAAATAGTGGAGGACGCATTCAAAACGAAAAGAGATCATAATAATAATAATCATAATAGTGTGGAAACAGTAGTAGTAGCAGTAGTGGATAAAGAAAAAGGAGAAACGACTTCTCTGCGAGAGCGGTGGTTTGAGCATTTCTTTTTCCCGGTATTTGTGTTAAATCAGCTTCGAGTACTGCAGTATTGTAAACATCGTCATGTTGCGCAGTACCTATTACGTACCATTACGGCAGAATATGAAAAGAGAGGATATCAACTCCCTGGAGTGAATATTTAATTTTGTATTATTATACTATATTAATAATAATAATAATAATAATAATGTGGAATAAAGGGAAAGAGGGGAATTGTCATTTACAGAAACATAATTGCTGTTTTATTATTTATTTACTTTACTTGTTTTGCTTTTTTTTTGCTGTTTGGTTTTCTTGCAATCCTTCACAAGGAACAGTGTTCCCTCCTGGTTTATTACCCACAGATTCGTATATATACACACATGTTAATGTAAATGGATTTGTTTAATTTTCAATACTTATACGTTCATGTGTAGTTCCTTTGCTGTTATTATTGTTTTTTGTTTTTTAAACTTTTGCTGATTTCTCTCTCTCTCTCTCTCTCTCTCTATATATATATATATATATATATATATATTCCCTTTCCGTGATATATCCCCTTTATTACTACTTTCTCTTCTGTTAACCATTCATTCATTCATTCATTCATTTATTCCCAGAATAGCCACACGAAGAGAAGAGAAGAAACGAGAAGATATCATCAACAACAACTAATAATAATATCAATAATATCAATGCCTGTACCAGACAACAGAGAAGATCATTCCATTCAACGATGTGTACAACTTCTCTTTCCCATGGGAGGTCTCGGCTCACGCTTTGCAGACAGCGGCTACGGGCTGCCAAAACCACTCATTCCACTGCAAGAGGGTTTACCAATGATAGTGAAGAGTATTAGCAGTTTCGCAGCCACTTACATGAATGCTAATCATGATGGACAATCTACAGATGAGAATGGAGAGGAATCTCTTGATGAATATACTATTCCTACTGGGTCGTTACCGTTGCGTCTTATCTTTATTGTGCGAGAAGAGCATGAGCGGGAGTACAAACTACGCACATATTTGCAACAACTCTTTTCTAGCTGTAAGACTGGAATACATAACAGTTATAATAATAATGATAATAATAATAATAATGTGTGCCTCTCACCCACCGCGAGAGAACTAGTACATCACATGGATATTGTAGATGTGCAATTTGTGATGATGGACCACAACACACGCGGAGCTGTAGAGACGTGTTTACTCGCTAAACATATATTGTATGCTGATAATCCTGTAATCGTAACTGATTGCGATCTCTTCTTCCGCTCCCATGCCTATGAAAGATATCTTTGTAAACTATTATCCCAGTCCGCTCGTGTCTGTGAAGGTCAATCCACGGATATAGATAAGGATAAGAATTATTTGGCTGGATTGCTGGTGTATTTTCCCTCCACATCGCCTCGATATAGTTATGCCCGATTAAAGGAGAATGGCAGTGGTGATGTGTTGGAGACTGTAGAGAAGGTGCCGGTGAGTTCATGTGCGTTAATTGGGGCGTATGCATTTGCGACGGCGGCATTATTTCTGCGGGCAGGCGAATCCCTCATGCGAGATGTCACGATTGCAGAAACTGGAATCTCAACAACCACAACAACAAGAATGATTTCTTTACGAGAGGCTCTAATGAGAAGGAAAGAGGAAAAAGAAGATGTACAGAAAGGGGAGTTTTCTTTTCTAGTGAAGGAGTATTATCTCAGTCTTTTATATAATTATCTGCTGCATTGGGGATTCTGTGTAAAGGCGGTGCCAATGGATGAGTTTGCCTCTTTTGGTACACCAGAGGAACTCGAACGGTATAAACAGGGACTTGTCTCATATGTGGAGTCTTGATTATATATATATATATATATATTATTACTATGATTATTATTAACAGGAAGGAAGTGAGTGGAAAGAGAGAGAGAGTTGGAAAAGTAATGGTTTTTTTTTTTGCTAACCAAACATGATTGGGTTCTTTTCTATGATTTTGGGATATTGTGGATGGAAAGAGAGTTTTCTTTTTTTTAGTTTGTTTGCTTTCTCTCTTAATGGTTTTGCTTACTTCACTATGTCACCACATGCATGGAACTGGTGAAGATAAACTACGGTTTGTTTTTGTTTCTTTTTGTTTTTTTGGTTGAATGTCTTTCATTACAGTTGTTGTTATTCTTTGTATTCGTGTGATGGGGTGGTATTTCCCTTTATATAGATAGATAGATAGATATATATGGCCTCTGAGTATATGGATTATCTTCTCTCCTTTTCTCTCTCTCTCTCTCTCTCTATATATATATATATATATATATATATATATATATAGTACTTACATTCAATTATTCCATTACAGTGAAGTGAGTATAGTAGTAATAAGAACCAAAGTGAAAAAAAAAAAAGAATAGATAGGAAAATGATTTTCTTTGGACAACTTGTCTGTGCTGGTTGTCACAAGGTCCTCAGTTATCCATTAGGTGCCATTAGTTGTCGTTGTCGCAACTGCAATACAGTCAATGCCGCCCAAAATATGCAACTCAACTGCGGCTTCTGCAATCAATCCATTCTCGTCCCGCTCAACACGCTGCGGTTTCTCTGTCCCTGCTGTGCCACCGTGACGGACATTCCACAGTCCCTCCTTCCACGCGTGGAGGAGCCCGTCGACACCGGCGCCTGCGGGGAAAATGACGCCAACACCATTTACGTCACGTATCCCATCAAGCGAAGCGGTAAAAAGTCCAAGACTACAAAATCCTCAGAAACAACAACAACAACTACAACTACTACTACAATAATAGCAGCAAAAGGAGGAGGAAGAGGATCATTAGATGTGGTGGAAGAGGGAAAAGGGGGAGTTGTGGAGAATGTGTTATCGCGTCGATTACAACGGGAGGAGATGGAGGAAATGAGTAGACAAATGGAGGAAAGGAAACCAAAACAATCCAGTAAAAAAGAAGAAGAGGATGAAGAGATAGAAGAAGGGAAAGGAGGAAAAAGTGAGCGTGTGATATCAACAATGATGGTTGTTGGAACGCAGATATTATGATAGCGACTCCCTTTTCTTTTTTCTTTTCTTTTCTTTATTCTCGTTGATGTTGTTTTTGTTATTCCTCTGATGTCTCTCTTTCTCTTTCTCTTTATTACTGTAGTATACATACACAGAAATGAAGAGATGAAGAAATAAATAAAGAAGGAATTCAAATGAAAAAAAAAAAACCATGTTAATAACGCTACTTCCCCTCCACTACCTCCTCCTTTTTTTCCTTTCTCTCGCCTTTGTGTTTTCTCCACGTGTCATAATTAAAAAGAGAAATATATTTATTTATTTATTTATTTATTTATTTATATTACTGTCTTAAATTGTGACGAGGCACATTAAACTCCCCCACTCTGTTTGCATATTGCCCAATGCTTTGATGTCCCACTTTGATTATATTTATTTTCTCTTTTTTTTTCTTTTCTTTGCATTTCATGCGGTTTTTTACATGTTTATATATGCATATGTATAAATATATTTATATATTTATGTTTATACTGATAGATATATATATAATACTGTATTTGTGCGTACATTTGCCAAGTAAGCTGTGAGATTATGTGATTACTCCTATTCCTTTCATAGAGCAGCAAAACAGTAGAAGGGAAAGAAGAAAGTAAAATAATACCTTGTGTATTTTCTATCTATCTATCTATCT
>NW_021639871.1:253017-278343 GCF_002087225.1 Trypanosoma theileri
TTTCTTTGTTTGTTTATTTGTTTTCCTTTGTATCTGTGCTGCAGCCAAAGAAGAAAAGAAGAAACAAAAAAAAGGGCAATTTATACACAAACACAGAGAAAGAGAGGGATTGATGTTTCCCACTTTAGTTGCACTCCATCACGCTATACAAGATATTCACCAACTCGCCCAAATCCAACAAGAGAATGATGATGATAATAATAATAGTAACAACGACAGTAATGCGAAGGAAAGCGAAAAACAATTATTTACTTCCACTCCAACTCCAACCATCATCACAGTAAAAACAGGTGATGTAGTGGCGCGGCTTCTCAACAGTATTGAAGAAGCCCTCACACCTGATCCATTATATAATGCCGGTGTATTCTTTACGGAAATTGTCCAGCCGCTGTTAAACCACATACCTCGACAACACAAAACACATTTCCCACTTGAAGAAACATTACGGCATCATCGGCCGGATGCTATAGATGCATTTCGTTGTTGGCTTATCCACAGTCTAAATACAGTAGACTCTTTACGGGAGTCTCTGATGATATTGTTACTATGCCCATCACCTATAGAGGCTGAAGAAGTGAATATGAATAGAATGACGAATACTACTACTACTACTACTACTACTGCGTTGATGAGGAGGAATAGTAATAGTGGTAGTAGGAATCATGAAATAATAGATACTGGAAATATGGAAACTGTATTGTTTAGAAATGAACAGGCACGACGATTGCAGCAATGTTTAGGCCCACATTCCTATCTCCTACGTGAGGAGTATATATTGCAGTTATTAGATTTATTACATGCGGTATGGCACCCTACGCGTGAGATCTCTACAAGAAGAGAAATAAAATCGCATATAATATCTTCTGCAGATGTGTTGATCCAATATCAACTTTCATTCATGGAGGCATTGCCGTTGTTTTGGGATCTGCCGCGTGTCGTGCATGTGGAGAAATTGAAACTGCAAGGCAAGCGAAGAAGAAAGAAACTCCATCAACATCAAGAAGAAGAAGAGAAAGAACACCTAAAAAGTATGGGAGTTGATCGAAAAGAGAATGGGTATGAAAAGAATAAGAAATTCAATGGAAATGGAAATGAGTATATCTACGTTCTTGATGCCTCCACGCAAACTGTGGAAGACAATAAGTGTAGAAATACGCATGAACAGCCAACTAATAGTCGTAGTCGTAGTAATAGTAGTAATAACAGTGCTAGTAGTAGTAGTAGAAGTAGTGTTAATGATACGGATAAGGATAGAAGTCGTTTAAAAGGTAAAATAATTATAATCCATGGGGATCATCATAATAGTGTGCATACAATACCTAAAGCCTCTACACATAGTATTGCTGTTAATACCGTTCATCCATCATCCTTAATGTCCTTTGTAGAGTTATTAGATGCACAGGAGGAACTGGAGAAGGCGCGATCAGCATTACGACGTGAGGAGGAAATCCTGCAATTGCGTGAAGAGTCTCTTGTGGAGTTGGAAAAGGATTATCGTGAGAGATTAGATCTCTTAACACATGTCCTTCGTGGGGCAAAGAAGATATATAATGAGTTTGTAGTGAATGCTCATACAGAAGAACTCCACAGGGCAATTGGAAAAGAACAAACCACAACACAGAAACAGCAGATGGATACTCATATGAATATAAATACAACTGGTATTACGAATGCTGATGTGGAATCTCGATTACTGAATCTTGTTGAAGTTCTTTACGGTAATAATAATAATAATAATAATAATAATAATAATAATAATAATAATAATAATACAACGAGAGCTGCTGTGCCTATTCCGCAAACACCAGAAACGCTTGCTGCTGCTAATAGGATGATTGCCCAATATCAAGAAGAACGTCAAAAACGATTAGGACTGAGAGAACAATCCCATACTTCTTCCGCTGCGCCTATTCCTCTCATGAGGCCGGATGGTGTTTCTCTCATGTTTACACCTGTACTCTTTCCCCCCGCTGTTCTCCCTCGTCCACTGCAGCTGCAGCAACAGGCCTATCGCTGTGCTGATTGCCGTGCCCCACTTGCCGGTGTTGGGGTGAAGTTCTTCCGTCTGGATCGCAAACCACGACGTTGTCATTATTGCACGCAACTCTATTGTCATCATTGTCATTCCAATCAAATGGCGGTGTTGCCGTTTTTGGTGTTAACACATTGGGATTTCACCACCCGACGTGTGTGTGGACGACATTATGAGTGGCTGCGGCGGAATTGGAATCGCCCTTGCTGTACAATGGGTGGACGAGAAGAAGAAAGAGAAGAAGAAGAACAACAACAAGAACAACAACACTTTCATCCAGTGGCGATGAGAGATGCGGTTGTGCTTGTAAAGATACTACGCCATTGGTTTCTTATCTGTGCTCGTATGTTAAGATGTTGTCCAGAGCCGATATCTGCAGAACTCACGGCAATACTACAGACATACTATGCAGAGACAGATGTGATGTACGCATTAAGTGATTTACGTGGAATAAAGTATAGTGAAGAGAATGGTATGATAGCACGGGAACTACGTGGAGGTAAAGCATGGATGGATCTTTTGCATATACGCCATAATACTAATGATAATAATAATCTTACTAATACTAATGATAATAATAAGAATAGTAGTTTATTATTTATTGATCCAGTACATCTTATGACAACTGTCGGTAGTGTAGTAGGTGCTTCTGCGTCGTATCAACGAGCCATGAAGTATTTGCGTGGTTCACTACATAGAGAGAAGAGTCGATCCACTTCTTTAGTCTGTGAAAAGCAAGAAGATGAAAATGAAAATGATGATGATAAGAAGAATAAGGAAGAGGAAGAGAATGATAATGATAAGGATGATGATTGTCATTATTCACACTATTGTCATTCCTCATCTTTAGGGAGAAGTACACATACATCATCCTCCACATCCTCCTCCTTTGCTACTGCAGGAGAGACTATGACTACTAATACTAATACTACTAATACTACTAGTGCAAGTACAATGATTGGAGTGAACAGTCAAACGACTAGTCATGATGAGAAGGAACCGGACTTTGTACGTTATCTCGTTACGCAAATTCAAATGATGGAAAAACATCTTCTTCATGATTGTACATTCTGCGTGGCCCGCACAACAACTGTGTGTGAACTCTGTGGAGATCGTGAAGAGGAGGCACGATTGCCTTTCATAGACGCTGAGGTTTTTGGTATTCGGCTTCTTGAAACCCTAACAAGATCCACAATCTCAACATCATCATCATCATCTCTAGAGGGTTATCACACAGCAGATAATAATAATAATAATAATAATAATAATAATAATAATGGGGATCCACAACTCATTCTCTTAGCCTCTGCAGCCATGCAGTTGGTGCGTGGTGGGAATCGTAATAACAAGAGAAGAAGTGTGGTCGCATGCAAGCGATGTGGTACGAGATATCACAAGTTGTGTAAAGAAAAAATAGCTTGTCCACACTGTACGTGAGAGAGAAAAGTGAATGGATCCAAATAAAGAGGGAAAGAAAGTAATGGACGAATGAATACAAAAAAAAAAATATACAAAAAAGCGTATCTTTGCAAAGTAAATTTGCTCTAGTGTGTTGTGTCTGTGCTTATGTCTGAGTCTCTCTCTCTCTCTGTGTCTATATATATATATGAGTGATGATTGATTATACACATGATTTCTGCTTATGACTGATAAACAGTATATTTCCCTCCCCTTTTTTTTTCTTTTCTTTTTATTATTATTTGCGCTTCATTCCTTTTTTTTTTCTTATAGCTAGTGCTTCTTTTTTTTTCTCTCATTATGATTGCTATCCGTTTGTTTCATCAATTCCAAAAAAAAAAAAAAAAACGAATATAATTGTGGTAAGAAAATGCCCTTATTGTTATGGTCTCTTCTGATGTATGGTATTCCTTTCTTTTTATTTATATTTTCTTTTCTCTCTCTTTATATATATATATATATATATATCGTTTTCAAAGGTTTCTTTACTGGTGAGAAGTGAAAAAGAGACATGCAAGAAGAAGAAGTTGCTGTAGATATTGACCGTCTGGTCGATCACTATTTGGGAATGCAGACCGTAATGGTCTCATCATCTCCTTTTCTTATTAATGGTGACAATGATGATAGTAATAATAATGATAACAATAGTATGAATAAGAATGAGGATGACTTGCAAACAGCGGTGGAGAAGAGAGATACAAGGATAATCCCACCGATAAAAATATCCAACAATAATAATAACAATAAGAACACATTCAATAGCCAAGATGTTCACAGTAGAGGTGATTATGAGGATGAGGATGAGGAGGACATTGAGGCTATAGTAGAGAGTATTCTTCGTGGAGATCGGTGTGGGGATGGCAATCCCGCAGAAGGGCCACTATGGGAAGATGAGAAATCATTCTCCCATCAACATCAACATCATCATCAACAAGAAGAAGAAGAAGAACAGATATTTCCCTTACGAAAAGAAAAACAAAAACAAACAAACGAACAAGAAGAAGAAGAATTAGAAGAAGAAGAAGTGGAATCACCTCTACCAAGGCGAGTAGATGTAGATCCCTCCACTCGCCGCACACACTCCATCTCATCCCACCGCAGTCAAAGCAGCAGTAGTGTCCATCACTTACTCCGTCGGTTGAAGATGTGGCAGGAAAGACGAGATGCAAAACGTCTGCAGGCGGTGTATGAGGCACTTCTGCAAGAACAGGCGGAATGTCCATTTCATCCACAATACACCTCTACTCGTGGGGAGAGTCAAAATAATAATAATAATAATAATAATAATAATAATAATAATAATCCTTATTATTATTATTATTATCATAATAATACCAATAACAAGAGTGGTATACATACAGAGGATCCAAATTGTGTGTTTGATGTAAATGGTGTGGGATCATTTCTCTCACGAATGAAAGAGGCGCGGGAAGTGCGAGAGGCGGCACGGCGGGCGGAAGAAGAAGAAGTGCGGCGTCACTGCAGTAGTGAGACGTGGAATCCACGGCCAACCATACCGCAGCCATTTCTGCTTGGACGAACTGCACGGCGGGGAAAGAGAAAAGGTATGGCGGCTCGCATGGATACATTTGGGCAATATGCGGAGAATATTCGTGCGCAGTTGTTAGAGACACCGTCGATGATTGAAGGGCCATCGGTGCCGAGTGGATTGTTCTCTGTGCCGTCTACAGAACTGCTTCTTCAGCATCTCTCGCACCAGGATACAAGAAGAATGTTGTAGACAAGGAAGAATATATATAGAGAGAGAGAGTTATGAAATATTTTTTTAATATTACGGTTCTTTTATTATTATTATTATTATTATTATTATTATTATTATTATTATTATTATTATTATTATTATTATTATAGTGATTATTTTTTTTTTCTTATTGTGACATCGTGATGTCGTTGACGATATTTATTTATTTATTTTATTCCTTTTAGTCTGTATGAGTATTATTTTTTTTCTATTTGAGTAGTTTACCTCTTGTTCGTGTCTCCATCTATATATATATATATACATATATATATATATATATTCTCCATTATCGTTTGCTATTATTACTACTCACCAGTATTACTGGTATTATTAATTCTCCTTTTGTTTTGTTTTCTCTCTCTCTCTCTCTCTCTCTTTCACAATCTCCTGTTTATCTTTCTCTTCTTTTTTCTTTTCCTTTGTACATAAAAATAAAAGAGTCTTTCTATTGTTATTTCCTGTAATATTAGAAGGGATGCGAGGTTTCTCTTCCCTGTACAGGAATAGTCTTCATCCGCTCTCACTGCGGCATCACACATCGCGGGTTTTCCATCACGAACGACTCACCACTTCCATCTGTTCTTCTCTTCACAGTTATCATAATAATAATAATAATAATAATAATAATAATAATAATAATATCCCTGGTATGTGTAGGTGTACACTCTGTATACCCGTGCGAGCCTACAATACAACAATTCCATCATCTACTTCTCATATAGAAAACAACAGCACTGACAGCGGCTCTAGTGATTCCCAACCTATAGGAACAAGTACAGGAGTTAGTAGTACTACTGATACTACTACTACTACTACTAATAATAATAATAATAATAATAATAATAATAATAAAGATGGAAACTCCTCTTCTTCTTCACATTCTTCATCTTCACATCGTTCACCTCGCACAGTACGTCTACACAACATGCCGCGTACGTGGATGCATGAAGAAGTTGTGGAGTTTCTCCATCAAGTGGCCGAACATGCCGGCATTGAGCCACCAACAACAACACCGTCCTCTTCTCAAGAGAAAGAAGATGAAGAAGAAGAAGATACGACGTCTGCTGTACCTTATGTTACTTCTCCTTTTGTTGTTCGTATGCATATTCCCTTTGGTCGCCGCACTGGTATTATCTGTGGGTCTCCTATTATTCAACTCACCTCACATGATCTCGCTCATTATTTATTACATGATTTGACATTTGACCCAGATGATTATAGAAATCGTATCTATTTTACAGAAGTAGTGGATGCCAATCAGAATAGTAGTGATAATAAGAATAATGATATGGCTTCATTATCAGAGAAGGTGGCGATGGAGGCGGAGCAGCAGGAGGCATTAGAGGCATTAGAGTTGGATCGATATTTATTGGCTCCCGATCTTTTATATGATATTGCGAAAATGCGGCAAAGACGACTTGTGACTCGAAGTTCAAAACTTCTTCTTGAAACGTTTGGAGATGATGAGAATATTAATAATGATAATAATACTGGTGAGAAGGAAGAAGAAGAGGAAGAACAGGTAATGGAATCTGTGGAGAAGTTAAAACCGAAAAAACAAAAGAAGCAAAAGACGAAAAAGAAGACTCTACGCCTTGTTGGGGAATATAAAGAAATGGGTCGAGGTTCCATGCATAGTGTACCGTTAGCGGTTCCATATGTGCAGGGTCGTCGCGGTACATCGTAATCATCACTATTGTAATATTGTTGTTGTGTTTATGAGATGATAATAAAAGATGAGAGGTGATGCTGGTGGATATACGCATTGCACAGCAATAACCTTATTTCGTGTAACTTTTATCTTTTATTGGATATATATATATTGATTTGTATGAAGTTTGGGGGGTTTTTCCCCTGTATTCCATTTATATTTGGGCGTTTTTTTAATAATCTATTTATTGGCTATTTCTTTTTTTTTTTTTTTCGTTTTCCTTGTTGTTACTATTTTACATTAGAGGATTAGGCCTGGGAACCACTTCTCTTCTTTCTTAGTGTTGCTAACAAAAAAAAAGAAGAAGGAGGGGGAGGAGAGGGAAGTATTGCTTCTTTTATGTATTTCATAGAAAGAGATAGGTAGAGGAATGTCAAGTGTACAATGGAATGAGCGAATCTCAATTTCTCCTATGAGTGATGTCAGTCATTCTGAGCTCCGCTCTGTTACTCTTTCACCTGATCAATCTCTGTGTAATCCAAGTACATTGACTTATTCTGGTCTTCATACTACTACTACTACTAATAATAATAATAATAATATTAGTAATAGTAATAGTATTAATGTAAAGGATGAAGCGCATCGTATGTTGGTAGGTACTCGTGTGTTTGGTTTCCAAGATAAGAATAAGGCATGTTGTTTTGGTGTTATTATTGACACTAACAGGAGCGAAGGTGATGTGAATGTGAACACCACTAATAAAGCCAATGAACAAAAATGGAATAGTGATAATAATAATCATAATAATAATAATTGCCAAAGAGTATTTTCCACTACTTTGCTCTCATGGCCCACTGTGGTGATGCTTACACATCACATTCATCTCCACGATGTTCTCTGTAGTTCATCTGCAAGTTCCCTTTTATTCCGGCCGTACTCTATACATTCTCTTCACTCCAATGAAGAACAATTATCATCAACAACATCAACATTATTATCATCATCAACATCATCATCTCTTGTTGTTTCTCCGTGGGAAGATATGATGTGTGCATTACTTCTTCAAACAGAACTCAACTGGGATGGTGCAACTCAGCGCATCATCTCTTGGGAATCGCAGTCTCGTGTGGAGAATACACTTATGGCTCTGCGTACATGGACGCAGTTGTTCTTGGATGGATTTCTTCGCTGGGTTCCCCCATCCACTGGCGTCCGTCTACTCTTCACCAAAGGACACACTAACAGTTATTATTATAGTAATAGTAATAATAATAATAATAATAATATCGTAGATAGATGTGGGGAAATTAGAGTGGCTTTATTAGGTGTGGAGGATGAACGGCTTATACAAGAACATTGGGCCAATTTACAGCGTTATTGGTCTACAGTCGATAGTAGTTCATTAACTTCATGTGATCATAATGTGCATACGGCTTTGGATGGGCGATGTGAGTTATATCGTACGATTGCAGTCTTTCACAAACACTGCCGTCCAGTGCTCCAACAGTTCACAGATGATAATAGTAATAGTAATAAAGAAGAAGAAGGAGGAGGAAGTTGTGTAAATAACAATAGGAAGAAGTGGAGTATAAAGAATAGTATGCAACTTACATATGCAATGGCTATTGTAGCCCATATTGAATTATATCTACAGATGTCATCATCATCATCATTATTATTATTATCTCATGATGATGATGATAATAGTGATAAGTATAGTTCTAATACAATTCCCTTTACTACCGCAGAACAGAATCATTTCATTGAAATACTCGCATTCCTTCTGTTTCCTCAGAGCAAAACCGTCTGTGAAGAAGGACGACGTATGGCTCTTCACTGGATAAACACACATTTGTGTACTCAAGAAGCACATCATATACTCTTTAGTGGTCCATCCAAATTGTCATTTCATGATTTTCTCGCCTCATTTGCACATTGGTTATTATTGCAGGTAGTTCCAAGCTTATTACGTTGTGTTAATGTAGTCTTATCCCGTCAATTGTGTAGTTATGCCTCCTCTTGCAATGGATGTAATGATGAGAATCTTTACAGTGATGTAAACTCCCCTTCTCGAGCATTGCGTTTGCGGTTTCAGCGTGAGATGAGATTAGAGGATAGATCTGCAGGATCTTTACATAAAACAACAACGACATGTAGACGGAATTTGTTAGGAGATATTAGTTTAACAGATTGGATAAAGTGGATGAAGAATCAACAAAGTGAACTTCAATCTGTATCTAAACATGAGAAGAAAAGCCATAAGGGTAAGAGTCATTGTAATAAGATGGATACCTCGACAAGAAAGCAACGTGCATTTTTCTTTTCTTTATCCCCTGCAGGAGTGAAACTTCTGAGTATTTTCGATTCTCTTAACTTGTTTAATACTAATACTACTACTACTATAATAACGGCTGGGCTCTCAGATAGAACATTTGATCGTCCGCAGACGGCGTTGGCGGTGAGTCGCTGGATGGTTGGTTGTAGTAAAGATGAAGTGTTAACACTCCAATCTTCATTAAAAGACTTTCCTTTAGAAAGTGTGGAACGGCAAAGAAAGCCACTGCGGTTATTTACACTTGCGGAGTTTATTTCACATTACCGAATGATTGTGGATGTGCCACGTATTGAACGTATTAGCTTTTCTTCCACGAAGAAAGTAAAAGATGATGTGATTAATGTATTCTGTCCTCTTCCACCTTTATTTGATATCTCGCTTACGCACTTTCATCGCTTTTCGCCGGTAAATCAGGCGAAACTTATTTGCTCCGCTGTTGGGTTAAATTACACAGCGTATGTCTCCAGTAAGGAGGAGAAGGAACACCAACAACAACAACAAGAAGAAGAACAACAACAAGAACAATTACTGTATGGACAAGAAGAAGAAGAAGAGAAAATGGAATGGCAGCAGCAACAGAAAGAAAAACAACAACAACAACAATGTGTAGTGGGATGTGATGAGGTGGGTATGTATGGTAGTGAAATCATGATGACAAAAAAGGCTGTGATGAGAAGAAATCATCGTAATCATCATTCTTCTTATACTTCTACTATTATACATAAACAAGAAAATACACCAGTCTTATTATCATCATCATTATCATCTTCTTCTACGGCTATTACTGTATTGGAGGACTGTGGTATATTGAAAATATATGACTGTGTAGCGATTGAACAATTGGAGTGTGCACGTCATTCCGCATCTCTACAATTGTATACATATGGTATTATCCTTCTGCAAACATTTCTACGTTCCCGCTGGTCTTGGCGATGGAATATGTTGCCACTTCGCCGTCGTGCACATCGGCAGGCTATTATCACCGTTCAAACAGCACTGCGTGGGCGACAGTCCATGTGTCTAGGACGGCAAAAAGCAGAGAAACAACAGGAGCGAGTGATGATGTGGTGTGAGGAGCGTAAACGTCGAGAAGTTATGCGTGAACACCTCATACGTAGATTAGAGGAAACTGCAATCACATGTCTCCCCATGGCAGCAACAGTAGAAGATAAAGATAAAGATGAGAATCTTAACAAGATGTGTAATCATGACCATACTTATAACGACAATGACAATAACTATAAAGGTGAGAAGAATAACATGGAAGGATCATATGATATAAAGATAATGTCTCACGCCACTATGAATACAGGGAATCTCATTAGAAAGTCAATAGATATACCTAATACCACCGCAGTCGTGAAAGCCAGAGAAATGTTTGGTCTCATTCCCTCTGTGAATAGTTCTTCTAAAATACCTCCTTCTCTGGGATCTCATAATAATAATAGTCTTGCAGAAACACTATTTACCATGGAAACAAAAGGAAGATGTTTGGTGGAGTCTATAGAGGCGAAAAAACGACGAGGGATATTTATCGCATTAGAGGAACGAGTTCGAGAACGTTATCTTCTGCAGGAATACCGTGAACGACGTGTGGTGATGCAGCAGGCAATGGAGCAACAACAACAGGCCACAGTGAAGGCCAGTCAACAACAGTGGCGTAAAAGGCAAATGCAACAAAAGCAACGATTGATTCTCTTGCAAAAACAAAAACAAAGAGAAAAAGAAGAAAAAGAAGAAAAAGAACAACAACAGGAGAAGGAGGAGGTAGTGGTGGTGAGAAAGAAAGTGATAAAACCACAAACACATTCTCTCCGCTCTTCTTCTTCCTCTTCAGTAAAGAGAGGTATCAGTGTACCCCATAGTACTGTAACCCCTAAGGATATGCAAGAGAAAGGTACAACTACTACTACTAGTAGTAGTAATAGTAATGATGTTGTTATTGTTATAGACGTAAACGAGGAGGAGGATGATAATGATGATGAAAAGAAAAAGAAAAACGAAAAGGAGTTAATAATAGTTCCTTCAGAATGTCATTCCGTTGCTCACAGACATTCCCCAATATTGTTGCCAAATCCAGAACAGTTGCGTACAAAACGTGGATCTTCACCTTCACCACCTAGTGTTCTGGCGACTGCCAAAGCTGTAGGAATACTGGGAGAAAAAGGAAAAAGAACATTATCCCTAATTACGAAGGAGTCCTCTAGTACCCCAATGATGGCATTATGCAAACATGAGTATGAAGATCGTACATTTATTGAACTAAGTCAACGCTATCGTCGACAATTACTATTACACAGTGCGATACTCTCACGTCTTGGTGTGAGAGAAATGCAACAACGCCGTGTGCTCTTTCTTTCTGCTGTATTGGAGCGTCAAGAGTTGTTAACCCGATGGAGAGATATCATTCTACCGTATACACTCATTACAGAGACATTATATGGGGATTTTCTTGCCGTGATGGTTGTCTTGCAAGACGCTCCACGGCGTCGAGGGCCTAATGCGATGCGTGCAATGATGCGATTGCGTAATCGACATGTGAACATCACTACAGATATAAAATCTCGTGGTAGTCAGGATATTTCGAGAGAATATGAACATAAAGAAGAAAAAGAAAAACAGAAGCGAAAGGAAAGGGACTTAGATAAGGAAAATGGCCTCATTGGTGGTAAGAAGAAAGAAATCCCAACAGTAATGAAACGAGCTGAGTTTCTTCAAAAATCAAATCTTCACGTGCTTTCTGGTCAAAATGTTCCCCTGCGTGCGTCCAGTGAAAAAGATGGAGTGATGGAGGAAATACCAAAAATAAGAAAAATAAGAACATCATCCTCATCAGCGTCAGCAGCAGTAACAGTAACAGTTGCAAGAGGAAGGATGGTAAACTTAAAGAAAGGGGAAACGTCAAGATCATCTTCAAGGAAGCCTGTTGTGAGTTGGGCAGACCCCCCATCATCTCTGTAATTTTTCATGAAGAAGAAGTTAACGAAAGAAAGAGTGAACATGTTTTGTTTATTTGTGTTTTTGTGTGTGTGTGTGTGTGTGTGTTTACACGTGACAGTATCTCTATAGAAATAGAAATTATTATTATTATTTTTTTTTTTTGCTAGATGCAAACTAGATAGATGCATTCACTGACGCATTCCATGGATATGTACTTTCTGATATAACAAACAGGAAGAAAGTGTTATAAAAGAAAGAAATTCTTGTGGTGGTGTTAAGTAAACGATTATAGTATTTATTTATAAAGGTAATAAATATAATGAAAGAAATGAAGTGATACTGTTGTACTCTGTTCTCTTTTTCTTTCTTTTCTTTCTTTTTTTTTCTTGTCAATAAACATGAAAAGTGGGGGTGGGGAGGACCAGGTAAGAGAAACTTTAAAAGAAAGGAACAAAAAAAAAAAAAGAAACCAGATCATTTATTTTTCTTTTTTCTAGTTTAGGTATACATGTTGCGCTTTACACTTCGCAGTCTTGGTGGTCAGCGGCGGTGGTGGAAAGAAGGACGACCGGACTTTGCCCGTGCAAATGAGAGACGGCAGCAACTTGAACTCCGCCGCATTGACGCCAGTCATTACTACGCACCGGTGGAACCCACACCAGAACAGGCCTGTACACTCTATAGACAACTGTTAAAGGCGGGCCATGCACAGTTGCGCGTAACAGACAAGAAGTATTATACGAAAAAAGTACGTTATGAGTTTGAGGTGACAGCACGGCAGACAAGCGCACGTGTTCGTGGAATTATGTTTGAAAAAGGTCAGTGGATGCTGAAGAATAAACTTGGCGGTATCGTATGAGGTGTGTGATGGTTGCAAGCACTAAGTCGTTTAACAGAGAATGAAAGAAAGAAAGAGAGGTGGAAATAACGTGTACAATGAAGTGAATTTGATATATTAATTGAATATTATATATATATATATATATATATGAAAAATGTCAATTAAACAAATATAATTATGTGTATATACAAAAATTGATTTCTTTCTTTTTTGTTTTTTTATTCTTTTCTTTTCTGTACGGAAGAAGAAACTCATGGTAGGGAAAACATACCTTCGGTACACGGTTGGTCCGCAGGGCGGGGCAGTCGCCAGCAATGCGTCCTTATCCCTATGCAGCGTTCTTGCACGTCCATCCTATGCAGATCAGACGACCTCAGGCAATAATAAGAGTAGAGCTCGACAGCGAGATACGGCGGCAGCTGTTTTATTCGCTGCCAGTCTTGAAGCTGTTCGTGTCTACTCTGTTCGCAGTGGGGTCTTGCAGCATACACTCATACCAGCGGAATCCAAGATGCCGTTGGAAGTCACTACACTCCGTGTGGTGCCATTGGAAGCCGTAACTGTATCCTCCAATCCACGTATTGAAGAAAGTGGGTGGATGGTAATGGTTGGATATCAGAATGGTCATGTCGCTGTCTTCTCATGTGGACCGACAGTTAATTATGGCCTTCCTGTCTGTCGTTTCTATGCACTTGGACACAAGTCAGACACCGCTGTTCTTGCCCTCGCCGTGGATCCCCAACGCACCTGTATGTGCAGTGGTGGACAAGACACAGATCTCACGGTTTGGGATCTCGTCACTCAAGAGGCCTCTTTCCGACTACGTGGACATCGTGGTGGTGTTGTGGGCGTTGAGTTTGTCCCACAGGAAGGTGCAGCTGCCGCCGTTGGAGGTGTAGGTATGGGAATGGTTGTAACTGGAGCAGCAGATGGACTTATTAAGGTTTGGGATATTGGTATTCGACAATGTGTGCAGACACTTGTTGCATCCGATGCACAGGTCTCCTCCATTTGTTTGGACAGTGCTGGAAGGCGTTTATATTGTGGATTACGTGAGAGTCAATTAAAGGTCTTTAACACAGAAGCTCTTACGAAAATAGAGGAGAAGAAAAGGAATAATGATGAAGTTGAAGAAGAGGCAATGGTAGTAGAACATGGCAGTATCCCACGTAAACTTCAAAAACCTGTTACTTCTATCTCTTTTTCACATGATGGTGTTTTTATGTTGGCATGTACAAGTAAAACATTGGAAGTATTTCGTATTTTAACCCGAGAAGATGTTCGAAAGAAAGTCTCACGCAAACGTAAGCGACGTGCGGCGAAGAAAGAGAATGAATTGGGAGATGAAGAAGAAGAAGATAATGATGATAATGAAGAAGAACAGGAAAAGCGACGTATGGCAAAAAATGGAGAGATAAAGGGTGAAACTGCAGATAACAATGGTAATACCAATGGTAATAGCAAAAAGAAGACTCCACATCATAGTGCTGGTGGTACTAGTAGCAGCAGTGGTCCTACAACTTCTTCTTTACCTACAGCTACCGCTACGGAGGAAGTTGTACTCTTACGAACATTCTTTATGGATGAGAAGGTACGAAGTGCTTGTTTCGTCCCACCGTCCAGCACTATTGGTAGTGGTGGTGGTAGTGGTCTACGTGACAGTGGTCGTCTACATATTGCTGTCACTTTTAATAACAATAATATTCGCACATACACCACATCTTTAACTACAAGCGAATTGGAAGGTGCCGCTACATGGGCTCTTGATGATCTTACCCAACGTCACACCCTACAAGAGGGACATCAATCAGATATTCGTGAACTCCTCCTAGTTGAGGATGATACTGCATTACTTTCTTTAAGTGCAGAGAAACTTATGTTATGGAATGTTTCCATCACCGGTAATCAAGATTCTTACTATGATGGTGATAATGGGGCCATGAGTACCAATCCACATGACTATTATGATGCGAAGGAGGCAAATGTACGACATCCCACCGCTGTGGGGGCCTTAACCTGCACAAGTCACATCCCACTACAAGACGCAGTATCCATGGCAGCCATCTCGCCAAGTTTATGTTGTGTAGGACAAAAAGATGGAGCTGTATTACTTGTGGATGTACCAGCAGCTGCAGTGGTGTTTGCAGAGACAGGTGTACACGTTGGTGGAGTACGGCACATCGCACGGCGAACAGATGGAAGTGGATTTGTTACTATTGGTGCCGACCGTCGTCTTATTGTGTGGACACTCGCACTCGTTAAAGATGAGAATGAAAAGAAGGAAGACGGTAATGAAGATAATAATAATGATGATGATGATGATGATGATGATGAAGAAAGAGGCCGACGTGGTGGTAACAGGCGTAAACATAATAATAACCACAAAAAGAATGTTAATGATGAGGATGAGGAAGAGGATAAAAAAAATAAGCATAAGGAGGGACATCCTCCTAAGAGGTCTGTTCAGGCCAAACCACAATTATTGCAGTCGATGGAAATTGAGCTTACGGAGTCTCCACTCTTTCTTGCCTTTAGTCCAGACAATCGCTTTATGGCGGTGGGTCTTCAGAACACAAATATTCAACTCTTCTTCGCTGATACAATGAAACCGTATCTTGTGCTTTTTGGTCATAAATTACCACCAACCGCAGCCGCATTCAGTACAGATGGCACACTTGTGGCCTCTGTGGGTATGGATAAATCTCTTCGATTGTGGGGTACAGATTTTGGTGATTGTCATCGTGCTATTCATGCACATGATGACTACGTCACTCAAGTGGCCTTTTTAGAAGGTACACATCAACTGTTAACAGTCTCACTGGATGGATCTGTCAAACACTGGGATGGAGATAATTGGACTATGATTCAGGTATTCCGTCAACATCAACGTGGGGTATGGGGACTGGCCGCCACAGCAAATGGAACCTGTATTGCAACAGCTGGAATGGATAAATGTATTCGATGCTTCCTCCGTACACAAGATATTGTATTTCCTGAGGAAGAAGAAGAACGTATGGCACAAGAGGCAATGGATGAGGAAGCAGCGAAACGTACAGCTATGCAAACACTTGAACAGCAGAATCCAGAAGTTGGTGTGGCTGGACAAGTTACAACTGCCACTACGGCTGCTGCGGAGAAACTAATGGAAGCACTTGATCTTGTCAGTATAGAACTACAACGTCGTGAGAATAGAGAAGACCTTGCCCCACCACATCCATTACTTGCAAATAAATCGGTGTGGGAATATCTCTGGTCTATCATTGAGAGTGTACGCCCAAGTGAACTACGCCATGCTCTCTCTTCACTCACCAGTACTCATGTGGATGCCCTACTTAATTATCTTGAAACCATGCTAGAGGAACGGGCGGTGTTAAACTATGAGATTGCTGCGAAGATTGTATTGGCGCTTGTAACGGTCTCACCGGGCACTTGTGCGGGTGGAGCGGGTGCGGCTGCCGCCTCTGCACGTGCGGCGATTGCGGGTGAAGTGTCGGAGGCGCATGGGGCCCGTAGACTCGCCGCCCTTCGCCGTTTGATTTCCGAAGGACTTGACCGCACCGTTGGGCGAATGGATTACAATATAGCGGGACTTCAGTTTGTGCGGCAGGTGGTGGAGGATAAGGAGAAGGCACGCTTCTTTGATTTGAGTAAGATACAGGGATATAAGAAGAAGTATCATACCCGGGCGTTGACATCCAGTGGGAATGAAGAAAAGCAACAACAACATCAACAACAACAGCGTAAGGTGAGGTGATAAATATTTCACCTTGTTGTTATTCTTATGACAATTTTTCGAAGAGCAACAATAATAACAACAAACGAACAAACAAACAAAAAAAAAGACAATTGAAAGAAACGTTTAAAATGAAATGAAAAAGGAAAGAATTGAAAAAAAAGAAGAAAAACATCACATAGATATGCAAACATATATACATACATTATTTATACTATATATATATATATATATATATATATATAACGTGTGGATGGGATGTGTTTGTGTGTCTGTGTGTGTGACCAACATGAAAAGAGAAGAGTAATTTTAATGCGAATAACGTCTCAGATAAAACAGAAGTGTTTTTATTTTACTACCTTCATTTTTTTTTAATTTCCTTGTCTTCTGTAGAAGTGAATTCGCATGTTAGATCTGTAGATTATTTCACTAATCTAATGTATATCACTCTCTAATATTTCTTGTTTTTGTTTCTCTATTTATTTATTTATTTATTTATTTATTTATTATGTATACAACACTATTATCTGTCTCACATTCTGTGGAAGAATAAGAAGAACAGGTGGGGGTGCAGGTTGGGAAACAGCCTCTCTCTGCAAGCATAGAAATAGAAGTTAAAAAAAAAAAAAAAATAGGAGTGATATATAGATAATCATTCTCTAATTTATATACATATATAGAAACCCATAGAAAAGATAGTTTGCTAATGAGTAATGTAGAGGAGGCGTTGCTGCATTTACAGCACCTCATTGTTAAGGCCCGACAGAAGAGTCATAGTGGGAGTAATGATAGTGACGATAATAACAGCACAACAAGTGAACATGTTAGTGTTGGGGAAATAGAACAGCGGTTTGCACTACTGGAAGAGGAATTATTTCGCCAAGAAGGTCTACAACAGCAAGCTATTGAGCTTCACCGACGTTCTAAACAACGACGACGCGAACAACAACAACAACAACAATATCATCATCATCAAGAAGAAGAAGTAGAAGATATAGATAGAAGTGATTCTGTAGGTGAAAACGCAATTGCCTCATCCAAGTCTTATAAACTCTCTCACTCCATATCCTCAGATGATCAAATGTCTCCTCATGTGAAGAATACAATAGCAGCAGCAGCAGCGACGGCAGTATCCATGGCAACACCAAAACTGAATAGTGAACTCCATCGGGGTCCCTCAATCTCTCTCAGTAGTACTGCCTCTCCACGACAGCGTAGTTCAACACGGGAGGCAACGCCGTATACAGAGATAAAAAAGAATAGAGAAAAGGAAAAGAAGGAAGAAATACCAGTACTCTCACAGGGTACACATGCTCCTCTATCGTCTACTGCAGATACCGAGGCACATGTATTAGTTAACCTTATAGATGGATCAACGCAGTTAAGAGGAATTTTCACTACCAATGACAATGCTAATAATAATAATAATAATAATAATAATAATAATAATAATAATAATAATAATAATAATAATAATAATAATAATAAGACTAGTGTTGATCCTTATGCTGGGGAAGAGAGGATACCTTCTAAATACCAATATTGCTGTTTCAGTACTCCCTCCTATTCCTTCGCACAGGCCTATGCAAATGATGATCGACAGCGTCTTCTTTTCATTATTGATCAACTCTCACATGTACTGCGTGAGGAACGATCTCAGAAGGAGGCACTCCAGCAGTGTGTTATTCCTGTAATGGTGCGACACATTGAAAGACTCGAACGAGAGGTGGCGTTGCAGCAACGTGAGATTGCCGCTTTAAAAAGGGAAGTAGCACTGCAGGTGGAACTCACACGCATGACAGAGTCATCAACTGATGACGATAGTGAGAGCGATAATGATAATGATAATGATGTCAATCATCACACTGATAGTGGTAAGATGAAGAAGAAACTTAAAAGGGAAGGACATGTAGCGGATCTACTACTACAGTGTGAAGAGCATCTGCGTCGTCTTGTACATAATAATAATAATAATCATAAATGAGAGGGCTGATATTTAAATGGATGCATTCATAAATAAATAAAATAAACAGTTGGTCATGGTTTTTTCTTCTCCTTATTATCTCCTATTTTGTTTCTGTTAATTGAAGTAGTTTATGGCTCGTTTGTTTGTTTTTGTATTCTTCCTTTCCCTCTCTTTTTTTTTTGCACGAGTGGGAAGCAGTGCCAACTAATGGCTCCTGTTCTGTGTGTGTGTTTGACCACCAAACTTATCACTTGGTCACAATGTATTCTAGTTGCATTGATTGCTATGATTTATATTTGATATAATCATATTGTTTTTTTTTGTATTGTATTGTTTTCTTGTTGATCTCAAAATAAGTAATCAGATTTTTGTTTCACCTATATATTATTATTATTACTCTTTCTCTTTTTCTCTCTTTGTAAATGTTTCAAAACGAAAAGAGAAAGAAAAACATAGGGAAGGTAGTGGGTAACTCACGTCTGGGGGGAAAATCTCTTGAAGATATTTATTTTATTTATTTTTTTCGTTATTCTTTTGAAAGAAAAAAAAAAGAAAGAAAGTTACCTTCTCAACGAGGAACATAGTACGTACATATATTTTTTAGTGGTTAAACCCATTACATATTAAATATGCGGAGAGGTAGAGAGACCAGTATTGGTGAGGCGTGTGAAATGGAAACACGAACCAGTTCAATGTCAACATCACGAAAACGGAGTGGAAATGCTGGCAGTAGAGCATTACGTGCCATTCGAAAAAAAACACAGGCAGTTACTTTAGCCCCTCGACTTCTCGGTACCCGCGTGAAACACCTTCTACGGGATGAATTGTATATTGATGTGAGTATACGTAATGCCCCAACTGTGGTAACGAATGAAATTGCTAATTTAGAGCTTCTCGCAGCTTATCACCGCTGGTTGCGTGGAGTACATGCGCTGCTTGCTATTGTGGTGTTTGTCCTTTCCCTAGTGCGTGCAGATGTAGTAGTGAACTGGACCATTCTCGCTGTATCGATTGCAGCCATATTAATTATTATAAAGGTGTACGGTATTAAGGCAGAATATACAGGACTTACGAATGTCATGTATAAAGAAAACCGCAGTGTTCTCACTTCACCTTTTGTGAATCAAATGTTTTTGGAGATTTTAATATGGATTATTCAAACTCCACCTATTATTTTATTTTGGCGACCATTCTTTGAGCTTTTGAATTATTTCATCTTTATTCGTCTCTATGTTATTGTGGTGTATATTCATAATGCTGTCTATGTCCATCGTACCTTCTGTCGTGCTATGGCAGCTGTAGTGGGATTGCCGTTGAGTATTTCTTTTACTATACGTACTGCACTTGTGTATAGCAAAGCAAAGGTTACCTGCTTTACAATACTGATTTCGTGGATTAGTATTGGTTGTATGTATAGTAAAGCAGAACATGTCTCTTTAAGTGATGGTCTTTGGTTTTCATTTCAAACCCTCAGTACTGTTGGCTATGGAGATCTTTCACCCACAACGACCACAGGGAGACTGGTAACTGTGTTAGCGTGGATTGTAAGTTTTCTTCTTATTGCGTATATGGTTGTTATTCTTCATGGTTCTCTCGTACAGGATGAGAATGAATATAATATGTACGTTTTGATGCGATGTCACAAACTTTCACATAAGGTACGAAATGAATCTGCACGTGTAATTCAAAAAGCATGGCGTTTTCACCGCGCTAGTCTTCAACTACCACAAACAAGGATACGGAAAGTTAAAACATTATTGCAAGCATGGTCCCTCACACATACTATTTCTAGACTTCGTTATGTACGACAAGATTGGGTGTATACAACACGTCTATTTCGAGAGAGAAGACATAATCCTATTGTGGGGTTATCAGAATATAAACACCGAGAAGAACTGTATATTGCACAATGTGCAGCTCGACACACTCAGCGACAGAGTGATGTGGATGCCTTTATGCAATTACTGTTAAAGAAACAAGATAAAATGCCGACACGTGAAGAAGTAGAGCAAGCCATTATTAGTAATAGCTTAGATAACAGTTTTTCCTCCTTTTTGGATGGAGCACGTGCCCCAAACGTAGTTACTACTAGTGCTGTACCATCGCTTGATATTGGGAGTCTTTTCGATAAGGTAGAGGATTTAGAAACTAAATGCAGAGAATTAACAACAACTATAGAATCCCTTTTGGCGACAGCAGCGACTAACCCTCCCAGTCTCGCTCATTCACACGAGCGATAGATCCATAAATTATATATATATATAAATCAACTGCTGCATATCTAATGGCATACACAAAAACACAAAGGTAAACACATAACGGAAGAATGAGAGGATAGGAATTATGGTGATGATGATGAGTAAATGTTGTTGCCAACTTTTGTGTGTTTGCATGTGTGCATGTATTTTTTCTCTATTTATTTGGATGCTATCGAATGAAAAAAAAAAAAAATTAATGGAAGGTTCAACCGGTTCATATTGAGTTTTTATTTATTTTTATTTTTCTCGTTGTTTTTTTTTTAGCCTTAATTTTTTTTTAGTTCTGCCTCTCTTTCTTTCTATCAGCGTTACGGACATAAGATTTACCCAATAATGAAAATATGCGTTACATATTGTATTGTGACTGATGTGTAGAACTTTCTCATGCTTGTATCTAATTCTGTTTTTTTTTTTTTTTTTTTTGTTTGTTTGTTTATGTTTTTTTTTTTTTTTCTTTCATCTTTCTGGTCTATATGATTCTTTGGGTAAAAATGTACACATAAATAAACGGGTATTTTGAGCAGATTGAACAGAAAGGAAAGAGTTGAAGTAAAAAAAAAAAAAAAAACTATTATCGAACCCCAGAGGGAGGGAGGGTAGACGTAATGGAGCTTCGTGAACGAGCTGAACGGCTTTTGCGGCCACATGAACCCACTCCTATTCCTCCTGTAACAGAAAGCACCCGTCTACTGTCTCGGTCTGAACAGGCAATGATGAACCGTCGTTGGCTACGTGGGGCAATGTGTTTTTTAGCAATTATCTGTTATGGTCTTTCACTTTTTGAAGAGACTGTAATCACGCACTCCCTTATTCTCGTTTTTTCCCTCGCCGGTGAGGCTGCCATCATTGGAATTTATCGTGCCAAGGCACGTGTATATGGGATCACCAACCGAGCTGGTGATAAACCCACGGTGAATGTCTTTCATTCACCTCTTCTTGACAAAATGCTTCTAGAGATGCTAATATGGATTATTCAAACTCCACCCATTCCTGGTTTAGCGAGGGACAGCTGGTTTATGTGGCTTGACACCTCCCTCCTCCTTCGTTTCTACGTGGTAGTAATGTATGCGACGAATGCCACGCAGGGTTCCAGCTTTGCTCGTGGGGTGGCATCTGTTGTAAAGGCCCGCCTTACCCATCGCTTCTATCTGCGGGGCTCGCTGCTCTCTTGGGGTCTGTTGCTTCCTGTGACTGCGCTGGTGGGCGGGCTGCTGCTGCTGGGCACCTTCATTGCGCGGGTGGAGGGACTCCCTTGGGTGGACGCCGTTCATCTCACCGTTGGCAGCGCCTCCCTCGTCGGCCTCGGCGATGTGACCCCCGTAACGGCGGCCGGGCGGACTGCGGCGGTGGCGGCGTGGCTTCTCGGCCTTCTCGCCCTCGTGGGGGTCATCGGGGCCGCCGCGACCACCACACGTCTCGGGCCCGCCGGACGACATCTGCACGCTCTTTTCCGCAGCAACGCCATCCGCGCCAGACTGCCACCTCACGCCGCAAAGGTCCTCCAGCGGGCATGGAGATTACATGCCGCAAGGCGGGCACGGAAAGGAGTCATTACACGACAAATCGCCGCCTATTTACTCTCGCAGCAGGTCATCACGTTTAGGGACATGCGGCGTGAGCTGAGGCATTTTGAAGCAATTTTCCTCCATTCCATCCGAACTGTAGAGGATTACATGAACCCCACACCACGTAGCTCACCCGGGGTCACACCGCAAACCTCCCGTCCAATTTCCCCCGTCAGTACACCGCGAGCACGTCAAGGACTTTCATCATTTCAGGAATTCCATGGGAAGGCAGACAGGCACATGAGTTTGACAACGACGCCAAAGACACCCCGGATGCAGCATCAACAAAAACAACAAGCGACTGTTGCTGATGCTACTCCTACTGCTACTGCTACTGGGACCAGGCGGTCTTTGACAGATTTGGAGCAGATGCTTTCGAGGTTAGAGGGTTCACTAGATACTCTAAAAATCCATACCGAACGGCTTCAGAGTCGCCTAGGGAGCAGGAATACCATATCGGTGTGATTATATATATATATATATTTATATTTATATTTGAGTTGTGGAGGTGTCGTGGTGATATTGCTCTTGGTATTCTCTTTTTGAGGTATGCTTAGAACAACAGAAAAGGGGCAAAAAAAAAGGGCGAATGCTCTTTTCTTCTTTTATATATATATTGTTCTTCTCTACTGCTGTCAATAACAGCACTGTCATTGATGATCATTACTATTACCACAGTTGTAGCGGGGTTTTGCCCATTTTGTTTTTATCCGTTTCTCTCTTCGTTTTGTGAAACATGTTTTTGTACCCTTCTTTTTTTTTTTTTGTTACTTGCCTTTATATATATGTGTGTATACATATCATTCTGAGCATCAACGTTGTTGTTGTTGTTTTTTTTTTCATTCTTCCTTCATCTTAACGGTCTCGTGTAGTCTGAGCTAAGCGAGGGATTAACTATACATTCCACATACCCATACCCAGATAACCTTTTTTTTTTCTTTTGAAGCTCTGGTGGCATTCACAGAACCATTTGGTTGAGGCAAATCATCCTGTTACATCAAGTGAAATTAAAATAAATTAAAAAAAATTAAAAAAAAAAATATGACCCGGCAATCAGATGTACAGGAGTGCATGAACTCCATCTCCAATCGCTCCGAGAAGGCAACGGATGTCCGCGCGTATGACGAGCAGTCCGTTGAAGAGCGCATGCGAAAACTCTTTACTGAAATAGCGGAAAAAAAAGCAGCAGAGAAGAAAAAAGCAGATGAACTGGCGCAGATACCAGTAAAAAATGAGGACGTGGAGGTGCTAATGTCTGAACTCGGTTGGGAACGTACAGTAGCAGAACATCGGCTACGTGAGAAGAAAGGTGATATTGTTGCCATAATGCGGGAAGTTGTTGGACTTCCAAAGGCAAAGGTGACCGTGAAAACAGTATCTTAAACACATGTACAGAGAAAACACAAGAAAATAAACGGCATTGTGTATCAAATACCTTAAAGGTAAGTGAAGAAGTATCTTTTAACATGTCTGTGTTTGCGGTGGTTTCTCCTGCATTCTTGAATAAACTGGGAATTCCCTTCAGGACCAAAGCTACCACTTGTACTGCATTTCATGAGGCATTTTTTGCCTTTCTTTTTTGAATCCCCCTTTTTCATATGGGCGCTGATAATGAGCGCAATGTTGCATTTTTATTTTGTTTCTGCTGATGCCCATTCACACACACACTCTCTCTCTCCTCGTATCAAATAACGCTCTTCTTTCCTTTACCTTATTGAAAGAAACCATCAAGACACAAAGAAATCCAGGGAACTTCTTCAATAAGATGAGAAACACAGGCCCACTCCTTTTTCTCATTTGGTTTGCACTACTTGTTTCGCACCCTGTTTCCGCACGATCGTCAAAGTCGGAGCATGTCATGGTGTTCAGCGGCACTGGTTGGGAGTCTGTGGTTAAGAGCAAACCTGCTGAACTTCGAAACGCCCTCATCACCGATATTACATCTCAGCTCATTCGAAGGTATGCCTTTGATACAATTATAACTATTGATTCTCTGAAAACATCTGGCAACCTGCAGGTTGGAGTCTCTGTCAATCAGACAGTTCTCAAGGATAATGCCGATGCAGCTTTGCAGCATGTATGGCCAGCCGATGAAGCCAACTCTATGATTACTCAAGGCGCGTACCGCAAAACGTTGGCGTTGTACTCTGGGCCAGGCACCGCGTCCCTCATCAGTATTCAGGTCCCTACATTGTTTGGTAAAGTGAATGAATGTGATGCGCTTTGCGTGAGATTAATTGCGATGGGAATTGTCATGACTGTAATCATGGGGGTTACGATGCTTCTCGTGATTTTGTGGGTGTGTTGTCATTGGTGTTGTTGTAAATCTGACAAAGAAGATGTGCTAACGGGAGATAATCCCTTTAAATAAATTTTTTTTTCGTTTTTGTTTTGTTTTTTTTGTTCCCATTTGTTTTTGTTTTTGTTTTTTTGTTGCTAAAGGTAATGTGCGTTTACCATTACTAATTATCACCCCCACATGCCCACAGACAGAACGGTTCACAGCTATATATATATATCTACATGACTTATCTATCTGTTGCCTTGGAACTGTTGTTATACTATACATATACTCATATAGAGATACATCTAATTGGTTCTTATATACATATATAATATTCTGCTGTTTTTTTTTCGTTGTGGGCGGTTTAAAGACATTTTGTATTTTACACTCCCATCAAGAGAATCCATGCATATTGTTTTGTTCTTCGTTATTATTCCTTTTTTCATATGAGCGCAATGTTGCATTTTTATTTTGTTTCTGCTGATGCCCATTCACACACAC